>NC_141618.1:19156321-19319321 GCF_047967505.1 Dipteris shenzhenensis | reverse complement strand
TGCCAAATGCCTTCAGTATCTCTCCAGCATACTTCAGCTGTGAAATGAAGATCTGTGTTTCGGCTCCTGCCAAACTTTAATCCCCAAACAAAAATGCATCAGTTCGAGGTCTATCATTTCAAACTCTCTTCCTAGCAAATGCTTCATCTGTGAGATCTTCTCTTCATGGTTCCCTGTTATGACAAGGTCGTCCACATAAAGGACCATGATCATACACGTGCCTCCTCTGAAGATATACAAATTTGCATCAAATGGGCTCCTCCTGAACCCATTTTGCAGAAAGTAGGCATCAATTCACTGGTACCACGCTCGTGGGGCCTATTTCAGCCCGTAAAGTGCCTTATTTAGTTTGCAGACTTTACCTTCTGAACCAAGGATCTCAAAACCTGGTGGTTGTTCCACGTATACCTCCTCCTTGAGATCTCCATTCAGAAAGGCGGATTTCACATCCATATAAAACACGGGCCAACTTCCCTAGGCAGCTAAAGCCAAAACACTGCGAATTGTGATTAGTCGAGCTGTGGGAGAAAAAGTATCTTGATAATCAAAACCATGTACCTGTGCAAATCCTTTTGCCACGAGCTGAGCCTTGTACATATCCAACATGCCGTCGGACTTGTACTTGGTCTTGTACACCCACTTGGTTCCGATTACCTTGTGTTTTGGTGGTTGATCCACAAGGTCCCAAGTGTTGTTCTTCATTATGGATCCATACTCTGACTGCATAGCCTCCATCCACCTATCATCACCCTGTGCCTCTTCAAGACACTTGGGTTCATCAGCACGGATCACTTCTATCATCAAAGCATAGTTGTCCAAGTGTTAGTGTTCCGGCACCCTTCTTTGCTCCTCTAATCTCTTGGACCAATGGTGTTCGGATGGTTCCTCCTCAATGGTTGGAGGTTCTCTGCCATCCAAAAGCTGCTTTACCCACTTCGGGAATGGCCATTGCCATTGTGGTTCTGTAGGCTCTTCTTCATCTTCTTTGTCTTAAATCCTCCCAAGCACCGTTGGGGGATTTCGGTCTACTGTTGGTGGTGGTACTAGATGGATATCCTGGTCCTGGTTGTCTGGGAAGGAAGCATCCTCCTCCAATTGATGCAGCTGTTCTGAGAAGACCACATCGCGACTTACAATTACCTTCTTGGTAACAGGGTTATAGAGGCGGTAACCCTTCACCTCTTCATTGTAGCCCAAGAAAATACACTTCCGACTCTTTGGTTTCCATTTGGTCCTAGTAGGATCAAGGACATGCACAAAACAGTCACATCCAAAAACTCTGAAATGTGCAGCTGAAGGTTTCTTACTAGAAAAGGCTTGTAGTGGAGTCATCCCGTTCACAGCATTCGTGTAGCTACGATTGAGGATGTAAACTGTAGTGTTACATGCTTCAGCCTAGAAAGTCTTTGGCAAATCTTTCCCTTTCATCATACTCCGGCCCATTTTGCAGATGACGCGCATCTAGCGTTCTGCTACTCCATTTTGCTGTGATGTATGTGGCGGGGTTTCTGCCTCTTGATTCCGTGACTTTTGCAGTAACTTTTGAATTTAGTCGATGTGAACTCTCCACCTTTGTTTGATCTCAGCTTCTTCACCTTCCTCCCCAATACTTTCTCGACCATTACATGCCATTCCTTAAACCTACTAAAAGCCTCGTCTTTCATCTTCAGGAAGTATATCCATATCCTTCTACTGTAGTCATCGATCAGTGTCATGAAGTAGAAGGAACCACCCAAAGCTTCAATCTCCATCTTTCCGCAGAGGTCCATGTGAATGAGCTCTAGAGGAGCCTTTGCTCTACTGGCCTCTTTAGGCAAGAGCTACCGATGCTGTTTGTCCATCATTCAAGCTTCACATACATCGGACAGATCTAAAATTTCTAGTAGGTCTGCAATCATTCCACTTTTATGCATCTCCTTCAAAGAACTAAGGTTTAGATGACCAAACCTCTCATGCCATAGCTTAGTGTTCTTCACATCCACTCGAGCACTAAAAGCTGAGAGTTTGTAAATGTTGTTGTGCCATGTACCTTTACCAATGACCTTTCCTTGAAGATCCAGGATTTGTGCACCATTCTTATCGAATTGAACTTTGAGGTCCCGATCCGTGATCGCATAAATGGACAACAAGTTCCTCTTGATATCTGGTGCATAAAGAACATCGAACAACCGTTTAACAACCCCATCTGACTTGAGAGCAATCGTACCTTTTCCTTTTGTTGGAAATTTTGCATCATTGCCGACTGCTACCATGATGTCATTCCCTATTGACTGTAGAGAGGTATACCAATCCTTCCAACTAGTCATGTGGTATGATGCACCACTGTCAATGATCCAAGGTTCATCTGTAGGTACATGAACTGCCTCCGTGCAAATCTCCTCAATTGCTATGAATAGCTCTATTGGTACTACCTGCGCGCTATTGTTGGATTCTTTCTTTACTCTGTTCTTCTCATCTGCAATCTTCTTTCGACACTCATTCTGCTTGTGCCCTGCCTTGTTGTAATAGAAGCACTTGATCTTCTTATTTCTCTTTTTATCGTTAGAAGAAGATGGGTTTCCAGAGTCCTTACCCTTACCTTTCTTTGATCCCGATCCAGAAAGCCGAATCTTCTCCAGTCCTTATTGGTGATGCCAATTGCAGTCATCTGATCGCGTAGATTCTTCACCCTGGTGATGAACTTCTCTCATGCTTCAAACTCAGACAATTTTTTGTTCGTGATTTGAGTCTCCAGATTCTAAATCCACATCTGATTCGTGGTCCCGTATTGATTTTTCAAGACCATCCATGCCTCCTCCGCTGTGGTGACATGTTGAATTAACGCCATGATTGAATCACTAACACTGTAGACAATAGAACACAATGCATCTACACTTTTTCTTATCCATGCGAGAATCTCATCTGCAGTTGGTACTATCTGTTGTCCTGCATTGGCTGGATCCGGTCTCGGAACCAGCCTCACATCCACCACAGTAGCAGTGTCCTAAAGTTCATATGCGCTTAGGATGGTCTTCATCTTGAACTTCTAGAGAGGATAGTTAGAGCCGTCCAACTTTCCGCTTTCCTCAAACGGTGGGATTCGCAGTCTTGCAAGCTGGGCCATCTCTCACAATCTGCTCGCAAACAGAAACACACTACCAAATCTTCTTGCTAGAGTCTAGGCTTTGATACCATGTAAGAAAATAATACAACGTCTGTGCTCAACAGATAACAGGATCTCGTACACAAGAGAGAAAACAAGATAGTATGGAGAATCAAAAATTTGATTACTATAGAACTGATACAATAGATGGTGCTGCCTCCCAACTGTGCGCTCCTGTGAAAGAAGCTTCGATGGCATGCCGGAAATAGTAGAAGACGGAGGCTGGATGCTAAGGAATCACGACTGCTGTAGCCAGTGATGAAATGGGCTTCACAGGCTTGCTCTTATATAGCCACCAGTCGTAGTCAGCTAGGCTCATGGGTGGCTGACCCAGTCTGCCCAAAATGGTCGATTGGGGGTCGGTCCCGAAATAGGCCACCAACCATATGATAGAACTAGTGCGTAAAATAGAGCAACTGACCTACGGATGCCGTTTAGCCCACAACCATCCGGGATCATCTAAGGCTCCAAACGGGCTCCGCAAGCTGAGAGTGGGCTACCTCGAGAAATGCTTCATCTATGCTCAGTGCGGTCAGTCAAGGGATGCCTTGCCGCACTTACATGTAGCCTAGTTGGCGGTCTGCCAACTCTATCTGAAGCCGTCCAGCCATCAGGCCACACATGGCCCCCATCTGGTGTCCAAACCAGGACCTACTAGATAACCGAGCTACTTAAATGTCTTCTCCTCATATGGGGGGCTTACAAGTAGAGTTAGCTGGTTCCCGCGTAGTTACATGAGAGTAGAGCATTGATATCTAACATCAATATCTGCAACTACACCGGTTCCATGTGCAAACATTGCTGCACTCAATTCAGGCATGTCCACATCCAATGTAAACATCATGCCCTTCTTCTTCCCTTTTGCTATCAAGCGACCTTTATTTTTCATATCCTCAACAAAGCATCCATGAGGATTAAATCTGACCTGCAAGCCCTACTCAACCATTTGACCAACAAAAACCAAGTTCTTGGTGATATTCGGGACATGCAATACATCAGACAGGTATTTCTTTTTTCCATCCTGCATAGACAAAGGAATTATTTTACCAATCTACATAATAGGATGTGCAGTATCATCACCAATCTCCACAAATCCTGGTCTTTGCATTTTCCTGCATCCATTCTACATGACCTGTCATGTGGTTTGATGCACCTGAGTCAACATACCACACATCATTGCTTTCTTCTTCACTTGTCATAGAAGTGGTCATGTGTTGCACCATAAACAGATGCTCATTTCTGTCATTACCCTATCTACTAGAGGATGCATAATTGCCTTGCTGCAATTTTCCAGTCATGATGTCATTCTGCTTTTTATAGCAGTCTTTAACCATATGACCCATTTTACCACAGTAGTAGCATTCAACATTACTGCTTGCATTTTGGCCTCTCTGCCATCCACCACGACCTCTTTGGCTCCCCGTGCCTCTAAAGTTACCACGTCCTACTCCATAGGACTCGTTTTCTTGAATTTGCTACATATGTAGATTTCTGCCATGGCCTCCAAATCAGCCTGCTCTACCTCTCCCTCTACCTCTTCTAGCATTTGGGTAGAAGACAAATTCTTTTGAAGTTCCTTCTGAAGAAGATGCACCACCATTTCTCTGCTCTTTAGAAATTAGAAGAGAAATCAACTCCTCAAAATCAGGAAAATTCTCACGGACGGCAATGGATGTGTAGAATTGTGCATAATCCTTTCCTAGACCATTCAAGGTAACAAAAACTAAATCATCATCTTCCACTGGCAACCCAATAGAAGAAAGTGCATCTGCAATCTTCTTCACCTTCATGTGGTAGTCATTGATGCTCATATTTTCTCTCTTCACATTATGCAACTCCTGCTTGAGCTACATTTTCATGGCTTGCATATTTGTGCTATACATTTTTGTTAAAGTATCCCATGCCTCCTTCGGTGTGCTTGCATCCTGAATATGCACAATCATAGAATCTGAAATACTGATAGATAGCCAGTACATAACTTTTCTAGCTCTCTCATGCCAGCCTTTAAATGCCTGCAACTCCTATTGATTGGGAACATTAGGAATAACTGGTTCTTGTTCAGCTCCAGTAATGAACTCCCCAATAGCCTTTTCCCTTAAGGAAATTCATCATTCTAAACTTCCATGCTTGGAAGCTTTTCAGTGACAATCTATGAAAGAGCATCAAATGCCATTACAGAACACTACAAAATCTTTTGTCATTGCAAAAAAACACAACTTCTGCCTCACAAGGGCAAATCTGCAAAATTGGCAAGAGTGGTATTTGACCACACAGTCACTTCCTAGTGACGATTATGCATCAACAGGCAATAAGAATGATTTTGTCACTCCCAATATCTCTGCACATAGGCATACAATGTAATTTTTGTGATAACTTTTCACCAACCTGCAGAACAGTGGTCGCACAGCAAAAACAGGGCACTTTCCTAAGTGCTTGTGGAAAACTTATGCCACCAAAATGGGCCCCGAAATGACCTTGAATCCAAAAAATAATTTCACCAAGGGCTTTGCCCCGCTCCCATAGCATGTACTTCCCTCTTGCCACATCACGAAGGGCATCCCAATCTGAGACAGTGCACTCTTGCACTTTTTGATTGTGCTACCTACAGAGATTTGCTCCCAAACTCGAAAAAAAAGGAAAGCAACACTGATCCTCTTACTAGGTCACTGCGAACTTCATTTTCTTTCTTGAGCTCCTTACCATGAACTAAGCTCTAATACCATGTAAAGAGAGTGGGAGAGAAGGAAGGAGTCTCACTTGCAGCTTTCTCACATACACAATGGGGGAATATACACAAAGGTGGAGGCTGAAAATAGTTTTCCTCTTCTTAGTTGTGAAAGCCAAAAGAACTCTAAATACAAAAGGAAGTAGTTTGGGCATGCCAGTAGATTTGGTAGCTGATAGTGTAGCATGAGGTTCTTCCTAGAATAATCTACACTTCTGTGGCTTCTATAGGGAGAACATAAAAGTGTATATCCATAGCTTGGCAAACAACCATTAGAATTAGATTTACATAACCCAAGGTTTGCAGAATTTGGCTGTTTATAGCTCTTATTGAGGCAATAGTGAGGATTAGGGGTACCTGTAGCATTTCCCATACTCTCGAGAGATGAAATTGTGACTCACTCCTGAGTGCCTTAATGTGCATGCATGATACTTGTAGGTTAACAATGGCTGGCTCTATTGTTAGCTCATCTGTTAGTTGCATTTGTTCAGTCGTTTCCTTAAAAAGGGTCATTTGTCTATGCTATTGGATCTTAGCATTACAGATTCTGGCTTCCTCAATGGCCTGACGCTTCATCCTGGCCACCTCTGCCTTGAGTTCTTTTTCTATATGCACGGCCTAAAGGGTAGGGATAGTGAGTGGTCCATAGTATCTTTTCAATTTACTTCTATTTAGGTAGCCATCCATTTCTGTCTCATCAAGGGTGGCTATTCGACATGCCCCCTCGAGGGTGATGTCAACTATGCAGTAAGGACCCATACCTCGGTACTTAAGCTTATGTTTGGTGTTGTGGACACTGTATAGGAGCGCCAAGTCTCCTTCTACTAGGTACTTGTTTTTGAGCTTGCAGTCAAACCACTTTTTATGTCGGACCTTTTCTACTCGGAGAGCATAGGTTGCTTGCAACCTTGTCTCTTCTAGCTTTTCGAGGTCAACTAGCCTTTCAGCTAGCGCATTTTTCGTGAGTCTTTCCCTTACAACAACATGGAGGCTAGACACTACATACTCCATTGGCATTACTGCCTCTACCCCAAAGGCTAACTTGAAGGGGGCACAATGTGTTGCCACCTTGTAGGAGGTCCTATAGGCCCATAACATTGCTATGGGCCTATGCACCCAGTTGGTATGACTGGCTTCTACCGTACATGTGATAATCTTACAACAAGTTTTGTTGGAGCTTTCGGCCAAGCCATTTGCTCTGGGGTAATATGGCGTTGACTTCCTATGAATGATCATAAACTCGCTTGTCAGGATTGCTATGGTTTCGTTTTGTGAGGAAGTGAGTTCCTCGATCTCACTGACTAACTCCAACGGGCATCCAAACCACGTGATGACTTGTTCATATAAGAACTTGGCAGTGGATCTTGCATTAGCCTTTACCATGGCCCTTCCCTCTACCCACTTGGTGAAGTAGTCGAGGCTAGGATGATGTATCAAGCCCTGGTCCCCTTAGCTGCTGGGCTTATGGGACTAATGAAATCTATGCCCCACTTCTCAAAAGGTTGATCGGCCAAGATCTCGGTCAAGGGCATCATGCCTACCCTATGTGGGATTTGGATGTGCTGGCAGGGTATCGTTTGATAAATTTGGCCACATCTCCGAAGAGCGTTGGCCACCAGAGGCCAGCTTGCAACACTTTACGTGTTGTAACCTCAGTGGGGAAAACTGGACTACAACAATTCCTAAGCGGGCTTCTACAAGCACCTCAATGTATTCGTGTTTGCATATGCATCTTCGCACAGTATGCCATCCTTACCCATGCAGTAAAGTTGGCTTGCTATCAACTGATATGGTGCTGCATCCTTAATGAGTTTACGGGCTCTATCCTTCTTAAGGTGTTGGCTTAGGGATAGTCTGTTGGACAAATAGTGGCCAATTTTGGCAGCCCATTCTGGAATGATGTCGAGGAAGAAGAGGGAAGCATCGAGGAGATCATATTCTACTCCTGTTGGAGATTCACCAACCATTAGGGATCCTCGATAGGTGGTCGGCTAGAATGTGGGTTTTGCTTTTGCGCATAGTGTGACTGTAAAGTCGAACTCTAGTAGGATCAACATCCACCTAGTAATGCGTCCTATCATACAGGGTTTGTTGACCAAGTACAGCAATGGTCCACAAACAAGACAAACTTGTTAGCTAACAAGTAGTGCCTGAATTTCTTGACTGCATAAACCATGGCGAGACCCTCTCTCTCGACGGTGGTGTGGTTAACTTCGGTCTCATTTAGTTGACGACTCACAAAGTATACTGAGTAATCCAAATTATGCTCCTAGGCTAAGCTAACACACATCCAATGGCAAAGCTAGAGGAATCAATGTGGACGTGGAATATTAAATTCCAATCAGTAGACCTCAATACTGGAGCAGTGGCTAGAGCTAGCTTGAGTGTTTCAAAGGATGTTTAGCATTCTTCGGTCCACTCAAAGGATACTAGTAGCTTGTTTAACGGGCAGGCTATGTTGGCGTAGAACAAAATAAATCTCTGGTAATAGCCCATATGGCCAATAAATCATTGGTCTCCCTTAGCGTTGGTGGGAGGCAATAACTCCAAAATGAGTTTGATTTTATCGTGGTCCATAGGGATTCCATTCTAGGACACTATGTGACCCAAGATGACACCATGTTTGACCCAAAACTGGCACTTAAGGGGGTTGAGGGATATATGGTGTAAGCAGCACTTCTTGAATCCTAAAATACTTCAAGTGGTCATCCCATTTCAAGTTCACGCAGATATCGTCCAAGAAGACTTCCACAAAGTCCCTTAGGTATTCCTTGAATACTGTGATCATCATATGTTGGAAAGTAGGTGGGAAGGTGGTGTTGATCTTGGGGGGTGATTGAGACTTGGTTGTAACCCAAAATTCCATCTAGGAATCTATACGTTTCCTTTCCAGCTACCCTTTCTAGAACATGTTTCGTGAATGGCAAGGGGTAGTGGTCACATTTCGTGGCCGCATCAACCTTCTTCAAATCCATGCATACTCTGATTTTTCCATTCTTCTTTAGGACTATCACAATGGGTGATACCCAGTCTGTATGCTCGATATCATAGATGAATCCTACATCTATGAGTTTTTGGATTTCTTCCCTCACTATGAGTGTGTATTTAGGATTCATAGGATAGGGGTGTTGCCATACTGGATTGGCATCATCCATCATGGGGATTGTATGTTGCACTATTGTGGCAGGTACTCCTTTCATGTCCATGTACTTCCAAATCATGCAATCCTTATATTTCCATAGGAGCTATTAAGGCATTCTCCTCACTGGGAGTGAGGTCATCCACTACAAATACAGGTTATGGGTCCTGGCCTTCTGGGGCTAAGTTTACTTCCTTGACCGGTGCCGGTCCATCATATCCTTGAGAACAACCAACTTCTTGGGTTCTTTTGGCCTATTGGTATAAGATCTTGCGATCCTGAATAGTATAGGCCTTGTAGTGGGTTGGCACCTGGCATAGGTCTTCTTTATCCTCAATCTCTTTCTCATTTTTTGCCGAGTGTGACGCCAAAAATTGATATTTTTAATTTGGCATTGGTATTGTTTTTCTCTATGTTTGATAAGAGTTTGAGTATCAAGTGATAGCCTAGCGGCTCTCACTTATTTCTATTTTCTATGATATTGTATGGGATGGAGAGGATGAGTGGAATGGCTCATTGTAAATACCATAGGTATGAATTATAAATACCTTGGTATGGGGTGAGAGTTATTTGTGTATGGGATATTATGAGGTTTTTAGAAAATAGGAAGAGTGAGTCATATAAAGAGGTGGGCTCATGTCCATGTGTTCCAATAATATAAGAGAGGTCACATCCCAAGCGTGTGGAAGGCATGTGGAGGAGTGTGAAGTCAAGAGGAATCCTTCTAGAACTCCTATGTGGAATAAGGAGGATGTGGACATGTGGAAAAGAGAGGGTCCCTATGGGCTCCATGTGAGGAGACTCTTGACTTTCTCAATATTTTAAGAGTCTTGAGCATCTTTTGATGGGACACATGGCAAGAGTAGCCAAAAAGGACATGGATGGTGACATATGTGCTTATGTGATTGATGGGGAAAGGAATCTACAGGCAGCAATTGTAAATGGGTGAAGGAGGGTAACAAAATCTCTATAAAAGGAGCCCTCCTGTCCCTTGTTCATCAGAATCTCTTCCACCATTAGGCCTCATGTTACTGTAGCTCTAGTCTCCCCAAGCCTCTTCCATGAGCCTTCTCTTCCTCTTGTAGATATTCTCTTATGTAGACTCTTGAGTCCTTCTCTCTCTAGTTTATTCTCTCTCTATGAGTAGTCTTGGAGCTTCCGCTCCCTCTTGTATGTATGAAACCTCTTCTTCTCCCTTGTGTTTGTAGTGTTGAGGTGGATTCTCACTCTATTTGTAATGAAGGTCACTTCAGGTTCTCTCTCTCTCTTGAGTGTCTCTTCCCTTTTCTTTCTTTTAAAGCCTTAAAACTTCTTTCTATTCGGCTGCTCACTGTGCATACATGGTCTATTTGTTTCTCGAGCCACCATGCAAACTTCTTCCCCTCTTCTAGGCGAAATCTATGAGGGCTGGATCGTTGATGAAGGTGGAGTCTTGAGGGAGCATCCTGCTCAGGCGAAATTAGCCTGGGTGGAGGGTAGTTTTCATGATAGTTTGACCCCCTGTTAGTGTTTTGCTCATAACTTTCTGCTCGGTAGTCCGATTGTAATGAAATTTATATCAGCGTGAAGCTCTCTTCAAGGCGCATGTTTCTATGTGATCAGATTTTGAATTAGATATTGTTGCAAAAAGTTATGAGTCTCTATGTTTGACAGTCTGTTTTCATGACAGTTTTTACCCCCGTCTAGTAAACTGTCCATAACTTTTTGGCCACTTCTCTGTTTCTTATGAAACATATATCAGCGCGAAGCTCTCTTTAAGGTGCATGTCTTTATATACTTAGATCTTGAATCAGATACTGCTGCAAAATGTTATGAGTCTCTGTGTTTGACAGCCTGTTTTCATGATAGTTTTTACCCCCTTCCAGTAAACTATCCATATCTCTTCAACCGTCTGTCTGTTTTCAATGAAACTTATATCAGCGCGAAGCCCATCTCAAGGCGCATCTCTTTATGTGCTTGATTCCTTGATATCTCTACTGAAAGTTATAGGCCTCTGTGTCTAATGACAGTTCGTAGAGTGTTTTGAGCTAAGTGTAAAGGTGTCTATGAAGGAGGTGCAATGTTTCCTTGAAATCTACCCATCCGACCTAATCAGCCCCTTCAAACTCCTCGATATATATCAGTTCATGTCATGTTGAGCCACAAGATCTTCTTTCAACAACGTATCACTCTTCTCTTTGGTGCAGACCGGCTCGCTGAGATTATGGCCTCTGCTGATCCTTTCCTTCTCCCTATGCTTGACTAGAACATCACTTGGGATGTTACCATCTTCATTCTCATCTGAGGGAGGAAAGTATGGTGTGGTATCTTGGCATAAAAGCTTCTTTCTAATGTCTCATTCTCAATGATAAGTATCTTTGGCAGTCAGTTCGAATGCTGCAGGAAGTGAAGAGGTGCGTGAAGTTTATTACCCCCAACTTCATGTCACATCTTTTGGTGGAGACACCGGGTACGTTTGGTATTGGATTCATCCCACCTTACTAAACGGTCTCGGGTATACTTGATTGCATGTTATGCCTAGAAGAGGCATGTGTTTTGATGAGATAAAGAAGATGCCTGGAAGAACTCTGTTAGAAGAGATTGCAACCCGTTTAAGAGAACTTGAAGATTGTGAAGGTGATGCTCAAGCTATTCGCACAGTCACCATGATCATATCATTTATGTTTGCACTATTGAATATGTTGGTGAATCGACAACACCGTCAGCAGGCACAATGATAGATTGGGGATTGTTCCATGCACTGGCAGCTTGGTGTGAAGAAGAGTTGAGTCTTTGGGTAGTTTTTGACTATAACAATGGAGTGGTGATTCTCAATGCTTTCAACTTCTTTTGCTATGCAAATGATGAAGATTACAATATCTTGAAGCTTTTATGTGCACTTCCTATTGTGAGAAGGGTGATTCTAGAATGCATGTATAGACAATGTTTTCATGGTGCTGGTTGGTCACTTATTTTTGAAGATTTTGTTGAGGATCACATTGTGGAGGGTTTTCAACAAGTGGTTATGCATAATAAGTTGGTCTTGGTATACTAAGGCTCTGTGGGATCTTGTTCAGATCTTGTTTGGGATATTATTTGGATCTTGGTGTTTCCTTTTTATGTTTCATCATGGTGAAGATTCCAGTGTTTCGAGGGACCCAAGGGGAAGACCCGGAGTTTTATCTTTGGGATTTTGTTCGAGGATGCCGGCTTTCTGGATGGTCCATGAAGGATCGGGCGGAGATTTTGCTTGATTTTCTTGAAGGTGTAGCCTTGAGTTGGCATGAGACCTTGCCGGACTCTACCAAGGAGGACTGGGACCAAGTGGTGGCAGCAATGAAGCAGAGATTTGGGGCAGTGGAGTCGCCAAATGCTTTAATGTTGCAGTTGGACCGGTTCTGTCAAGGAGAGGGTGAGTTGGTCTCTGCGTTGGCAATCCGATATGAAACTTTATGGACAAAGTATGAAAGGGCAGCTTTGCGAGCTGTGGCATCTGCATCATCGGCCCCTCAAAGTCTCTCAGGGATGGAGCACTTAAAGATGAGCAAATTTGTTATGGCTTTGGAGCCTCGTCTTCGTTCAAAGGTAATGAGTAAAGATCCAACAACATACGTGGAGGCACTTCACATTGCGACCAAGAAAGAAGCTTCTCTAAAGATCGAATCCTCTTTTGTGTCTTCAACAGCTTTAACTTCTAAGGTGGAGGTAATGGGCACTCCTCAGGTACCAAAGTCCTTTGAGTTAGATCATAATATCTCCCAATTGATGGCAGAGTTTGCTGATTTGAAATTGCATTTGGTTAATGCACGACAACCTAGAGCACCAAAGAGTGAAGATAGGCCTCGAGATAGGAGTGAGGTCACTTGCTATGAATGTAATGAAAAAGGTCACTATCACCCCGAGTGTCCTAGATTGAGAAAGAAAGAAGAAAAACAAGTATCCTTGTTAGAAGCTTCTTCATGGGATGAGGAAAGAGAGGTAATGATGGCTAAACGGGGGCGTGGTAAACCAAAAGAAGAAGAAGAAAGCAAGGAAGAAGTAGATGAGGAACATCAGGAAGAGGAACACCGTAGTAACAAAAAGAAGGCATCTAGAAGGAGAATTAGCCTGTCAGACTTTCCTTTAGGACAAGGAATTGGAAGCTATGACTTGTTGTCCGACCTTAAAGAAAAGGAAGCTCATATCACCTTTGGTCAATTACTTGCTTTGTCTCCAAAACTACGGAAGGAATGGGGAAAACTAGCAAGCACAAGGGTGTCAAAGAAGAAAAAGAAGAAAAGTGCCAATCGTGTTGTTCAAAAGGTAGATATAGATGTTGGTGATGATGTACCTGTGGTTGATGTGATCATTGATGGTCAAGTGATTTCTAATGTGTACATTGATGGAGGTGCATCGATTAATGTTATGAGTGAGAAAACCATGATTGATGCTGATTTAAAATACTCTAGTACTACCTCTCCTTATCGCATCAAATTGGCTGACAACACTAGGGTTAAGACCTTGGGAGTTGTGAAGAATCTAGAAGTGGATGTATGTGGAATTTCTGTTCCGACTACTTTTCAGGTGATCCCTACCAAGCCAGATGCACGTGCCTATCCATTGATTTTGGGAAGGCCTTGGCTACGCAAGGTGAAGCTGTTCAAAAGTGGGATACTAGAGAATTGATTTTGCAGGGAAATGATAAGAAGGTGCGCTACAACATCAGAAGCCGCAAGAAGGAAGTTGTCAAGGAGGAGTCTTCAACATCAGAGAGTTCAAGCTCTGACTTAACCAATGAAGAAGAAGAGATAGGGTGTAGCTCCGAGGAGTCCAACTTAGAGGGCGAGGTGGAAGGAGTGGCCTTTGGTCTTTGTCTTGGTGCTGATCGCGATGAGTCAGGAAGAAACAAGCTGGTGGTGCAAGAAGATCCTGTAGAGACACTTCATGTGGAGGATGTGGAGCACATTAAACGACGCCAACACAATGAAGAGCTTCTTCGTGATTCTCTATCAGGTAGTGAGAAGCTCCAGTACTTAGATATGCTAGATGATTTTCCATGTCTCTTTGCAACAAGCTATTCACAGGTTCGGCCAGTCTCTCTTGTGGAGCACAAGATTGAGTTGAAGCCAGAAAGCAAGCCAGTTGTGCAATGCTTAAGGCGATTGGGGGTGATCCAAGCTGAGGCACTAAAGAAAGAGGTAACACAACTCCTTGAGGTGGGATTCATCTTTCCTGTGGATGATTCAGAATGGATATCTCCTGTAGTTGTCACACCAAAGAAAGGAAATAAGTGGCGAGTTTGTGTGGACTTTCATCCTTTGAATGCATGCACTAAGAGGGATCATTTTCCTTTGCCATTTCAAGATGAAATACTAGACCAAGTAGCAGGGCATGAGATGTATTCTGTATGTGATGGGTATTCTGGATACTTTCAAATTCGTATTCGGGAGGAAGATCAAAAGAAAACATCATTCGTCACACCTTGGGGAGTTTTTGCTTACAGAGTGATGCCTTTTGGGTTGACCAATGCACCAGCTACATTTCAAAGGTTCATGAGTCAAGTCCTGGAGCCTTACTTGGGAAAGTTCATACGGGTGTTTTTGGATGATTTTTGCATTTATTCTCGGCGCATAGATCACATGGAGAAGTTAAAGATGGCCTTAGCTAGGATTGATGAAGCAAAAGGGTGTCTAAATCCTAGCAAGTGTCATTTGGCTCAAACAAAAGTAGTCTTGTTGGGGCATATTGTGTCTCAAGAAGGCTTGCAAATGGATCCTGACAAGGTTCAAGCAATCATGGCATTGCCAAGTCCTGAGAGTGTCACTGGTGTTCGCAGAATTCTAGGAAAGAGCAAGTATTATCAACGCTTTTGTGATGATTTCACAGAGATAGTGCATCCCATGAACTTGTTAACAAGAAAAGGAGTTTCTTTCCAATGGGGTATGGAGCAACAAGAGTCTTTCCAGCAACTTAAGGAGGCCATGAGTAAGGGCCCAATATTGAAGCCCCCTGATTGGTCTCAAGACTTTTATGTAAATCCAAGTGTATCTTTGCATTCAGTTGGTGCTGTATTGCTACAAAAAGGAGAAGCAGGTAGAATGCAACCCATCTATTATGCCAGCCGATAGCTTACAGATGTGGAAATAAGGTATGAAGAAATGGAGCAGCAAGCTCTCTCTTTGGTGTTTTCCGTCAGAAAGTTTCGCTCCTATTTATTACCTCGACCATTTTTCTTCCTTACCTCTCAGTCTATATTAGCATATCTAGTTCGCAAGCCTAATCCTGGGGGGAGATTTGCAAAATGGTTGTCAGAGCTTCAAGAGTTCTCTTTCTCTTTTGTCACTGAAAATACCACTAGGTCCACTATGGCAGATTTGCTCACAGGATGGGAGGATCCAGGAGAAGAAAAGAAATGTAAAGAGAACATTAAAGATGAAAGGGATACACCACCGACAGCTTTTGTTTTGTATTTTGATGGGGCTTTTAGTCCTTCATGCCAACAAGGAGCCGGGGGGATAGTCTTGATGAATCCTGAAGGTCAAGAGGTATGGGCAAGACGACAAGAGCTTCCAAGTATCACAACTAACAATGCAGCTGAGTATAATGCTTTGATTCTTGGTTTGGAGGGTTGTCTTCAAAGTCAAGTTAAAGAATTGGAAGTAAGATGAGATTCTCAGCTTATTATAAAGCAAATGCAAGGGCATTACAAGACAATAAGTCCTCATTTGAAGGAGCTTAATCAAAAGGCTATGGAACAATGCAGTCGCTTTGACTTTTGCAAGTTTGTTCATATAAACAGAAAAGAAAATCAAAAGGAAAATGAGTTAGCTAAAGCCATTGTAGTGCCAGACCGGGGGGTGGTTTCTTGGGTAGACACTGGATGGCCAAAACTACAAGATGTTCAGCAATATGTGGAAGAAGGCATGTTTCCTCGAGGGTTAACACCACAACGAAAGCGGAGATTGGTTACTTTTGGCCACGCCTCCATAAGGATGTATATGAAATTTATATCAGCGCAAAGCTCTCTTCAAGGCGCATGTTTCTATGTGATCAGATCTTGAATCAGATATTGTTGCAAAAAGTTATGAGTCTCTGTGTTTGACAGTCTATTTTCATGACAGTTTTTACCCTCGTCTAGTAAACTGTCCATAACTTTTTGGCCACTTCTCTGTTTCTTACAAAACATATATCAGCGCGAAGCTCTCTTTAAGGCGCATGTCTTTATATACTTAGATCTTGAATCAGATACTGCTGCAAAATGTTATGAGTCTCTGTGTTTGACAGTCTGTTTTCATGATAGTTTTTACCCCCTTCCAGTAAACTATCCATATCTCTTCAACCGTCTGTCTGTTTTCAATGAAACTTATATCAGCACGAAGCCCATCTCAAGGCGCATCTCTTTATGTGCTTGATTCCCTGATATCTCTACTGAAAGTTATAGGCCTTTGTGTCTAATGACAGTTCGTAGAGTGTTTTGAGCTAAGTGTAAAGGTGTCTATGAAGGAGGTGCAATGTTTCCTCGAAATCTACCCATCCGACCTAATCAGCCCCTTCAAACTCCTCGATATATATCAGTTCATGTCATGTTGAGCCACAAGATCTTCTTTCAACAACGTATGACTCTTCTCTTTGGTGTAGACTGGCTCGCTGAGATTATGGCCTCTGCTGATCCTTTCCTTCTCCCTATGCTTGACTAGAACATCACTTGGGATGTTACCATCTTCATTCTCATCTGAGGGAGGAAAGTATGGTGTGGTATCTTGGCATAAAATCTTCTTTCAAATGTCTCATTCTCAATTATAAGTATCTTTGGCAGTTAGTTCGAATGCTGCAGGAAGTGAAGAGGTGCGTGAAGTTTATTACCCCCAACTTCATGTCACACCGAGGTAGTGGACTTTTTGGCCTTTGCCTTTCCTTTGGATGCAAGGGATTTGGGACCTGAAGGGGGCTCTTCACTTGCACTTATAGAGTCGATGGGGGTGGTTACCCTACTCACCCTGGTGGGTGGTCATGGAACCTATGTAGGTCAGCCAGTGAAGATCTCATTTTACCCTTATTGTTCCCTTCCTTACCTCCTAAGGTTTGAGCTTATTGAACATCCTTAGGGGAACCACTGGGGTGAGACCCTTGAGATTTGCGGTGGTGATCTAAAACCCTACTCTTTCTGGGACATCTATGTTGGCCAAGTTGTGCATCCACTTCTGCGAGAATTCTCACTTGGGGAGAGGTGCATACCAAAAGTTGTTAGACTCCTTCTCATCTTCTTCCTTGTCACATGGTTGGAATAGCTTCATGGAGGTGGTTTGGGTAGTGGTGTCAGACTTTGCAGCAAAGAGGTGTCCTGACAATGGGTGGGCCTTGTATGCTGAGATAACGAGCTCCACTTGTGATATGCCAGGGTGACCGTTGTGCATTTATGTCACTGACTTGTTAGCTACAGATGCGGTTGGTACACCGCCCATGAATAATAGCTATATGATAGCTATCCTTATGTACTCTAGTTAGTGTCTTAGTTAGTGTGCCACCTTAGTTATCTGAGTTTGGTTTGAGACCCACATATAGGGTTTACCTATTCCTTTTGTACTAAGAGAGAGTTCTTTTGGCTTTCACAACTAAGAAGAGGAAAATTATTTTCAGCCTCCACCTTTGTATGTATTCCCCCATTGTGTATGTGAGAAAGTTGTAATTGACACTCCTTAATTCTCTCCCACTCTCTTCACATGGTATCAAAGCTCAGTTCGTGATAAGGAGCTCAAGAAAGCAAACCAAGTTCACGGTGTCTTGGTAAGAGGATCAGTGTTGCTTTCCTTTTTCGAGTTTGGGAGCAAATCTCTGCAGGTAGCACAGCTGGAAAGTGCAAGAGTGCACTCTCTCAGATTGGGACGCCCTTCATGGTGTGGCAAGAGGGCATTTTAGGGCCCCTTTTGGTGGTAGAAGTTTTCCGCAGGCACTCAAAAAAGTGCCCTATTTTTTGTTGTGCGACCACTGTTCCGTAGGTCGGCGAAAAGCTGAAGCAAAAATTGCATCGTATGCTTGTGCACAGAGATATTGGGAGCGACACAATCATTATTATTTCCTGTTGATGCAAAATCATCACTAGGAAGTGACTATGTGAGCTAAACAAGAACTAGTTATTCCTACTGTTCCCAATCAATAGGAGTTGCAGGCATTTAAAGGATGGCATGAGAGAGCCAGAAAAGTTATGTACTGGCTGTCTATCAGTATTTCAGATTCTATGATTGTGCATATTTAGGATGCAAGCATGCCGAAGGAGGCATGGGATACTTTGACAAAAATGTATAGCACAAATACACAAGCCAGGAAAATGCAACTCAAGCAAGAGTTGCATAATTTGCATAGAGAAAATATGAGCATCAATGACTACCACATGAAGGTGAAGAAAATTGTAGATGCACTTGCTTCTATTGGGTCACCAGTGGAAGATGATGGTTTAGTTTCTATGACCTTGAATGGTCTAGGAAAGGATTATGCACAATTCCATACATCCATTGCCATCCATGAGAATTTTCCTAATTTTGAGGAGTTGATTGCCCTTCTAATTTCTAAAGAGTAGAGAAATGGTGGTACATCTTCTTTAGGAGGAACTTCAAAAGAAGCAGTCTTCTACTCAAATGCTGGAAGAGGTAGAGGCAGGCGTAGAGTAGGTCGATCTGGAGGCCATGGCAGAAATCAGAATATGCAACAAATTCAAGAAAACCAGTCCTATGGAGGAGGACATGGTAACTTTAGAGGAAGGGGGGGCCAAAGAGGTTGCGGTGGATGGAAGAGAGGCCAAAATGCAAACAACAATGTTAAATGCTACTACTGTAGTAGAATGGGTCATATGGTTAAAGACTGCTATAAAAAGCAGAATGACATCATGACTAGAAAATTGCAGTAAGGCAATTATGCATCCTCTAGTAGACAGAGTAATGACAGAAATGAGCATCTCTTTATGGTGCAGCACATGACCACTTCTGTGACAAGTGTAGAAAAAAGCAATGATGTGTGGTATGTTGACTCAAGTGCATCAAACCACATGACAGGTCATGCAGAATGGGGATGCAGGATGCAAGGAAAATGGAAAGACCAAGATTTGTGTAGACTAGTGATGATACTACACATCCTATTGTGTAGATTGGTAAAATTCCTTTGTCTATGCCAGATGGAAAAAATAAATACCTGTTTGATGTATTTCATGTACCGAATATCACCAAGAACCTGGTTTTTGTTGGTCAAATGGTGGAGTAGGGCTTGTAGGTCAGATTTAATCCTCATGGATGCTTTGTTGAGGATATGAAAAATAAAGGTCGCTTGATAGCAAAAGGGAAGAAGAAGGGAAGGATGTTTACGTTGGATGTGGACATGCCTGAATTGAGTGCAACAATGTTTGCACATGGGACTGTGTAGTTGCAAATATTGATATCTAGCATAAATGCATTGGTCATGTTAATGTACAGTGACTTAAATTAATGCAGGCCCAAAATATTGTTGCAGGTTTGCCTAAGTTCAAGGTTGCAGAAATGCATAAGGTATGTGAAGCCTATCAATTTGGAAAACAGGCAAGGAAACCATTTCCTAGACATGTTCAAGAGAGTAAGAGGCCATTGGAATTAATCCACTCTGATGTGTGCACTACTAAAGCTGCATCTATTGAAGGCTGTCATTATTTTGTCACTTTTATTGATGACTACAACAGAAACATTTGGGTGTATGTTATGAAAAAGAAAGTGAAGTATTTGGGCATTTTAAAGCTTTTAAAGCTATGGTTGAGAAAGAAATAGGCCTGCAAGTAAAATGCCTAAGGTCAGATGGAGGGGGAGAGTACCTCTCAAATGAGTTTGCAAGGTTCCTATAGGAGCATGGTATAAAGCAACGATATTCATGCAGTCATACCCCACAGCAAAATGGACTTGCAGAAAGGAAAAACAGGCATATTGGAGAGGTATCTTGTGCCATGCTCAACAAAAAAGACATGCCAGATTATTATTGGGCTAAAATAGTTGCTACAATAGTCTACATAATGATCAAGACTTCCACTACAGCAATACATGGCATGACGCCAGAGGAGAGGTATACTGGTAGGAAACCAAATATTTCTCATTTGAAAGTTTTTGGTTGCATTGCCTATGTTCATGTGCCAAATGAGTGGAGATCCAAGTTGGATCCAAAAGCTGAGAAGTGCATCTTTATTGGTAATTCTCTATAGCAGAAATGGTATAGATGCTATAACCCTTCTACTCGTAAGTTTACAGTGAGGAGAGATGTTTTTTATGAGATGAGCAGCTGGTATAAACTAGATTGATGATGTAGATGCACAAAATGATAATGGTGCACATAATTCACAGCAGCAATCACAAAATATTAGTGAACTTGTAGTGTCCTCTAGTTCTGTTGTTACACCTAGAGTAAGGAAGACAAGGGATGTTTTGAGAGGACCTGGTAGTAAGCCTATTTTGTGTAGGTCTACCAGAGTTAAGTATCTTGTGGATAGGCTGAAATATGATGGATTTACATCCATTCACTATGCCTATATGGTCAAAGTGATACAAGAACCAGAACCCACTTCTTTTGAGCAAGCCATGGGAAAAGAAAATGGGAGAAAGCCATGGATGCCTTGGAAGCAAATGCTACATGGGAATTGGTGCCTTTGCCTAAAGACAAGAATGCAATTGGTTGCAAGTGGGTTTATACGATGAAGCACAATGCAGATGGTTATGTGAATAGATACAAGGCAAGATTAGTTGTCTAGGGGTATGCACAGACATATGGCATTGATTATGAAGAAACATCTAGTCCGGTTGCAAGGATGGCAACCGTAAGAGTAGTCACTGCTATGGTTGCATCAAAGGGATGGTCTTTACATCAAATGGATGTAAAGAATGCCTTCTTGCATGGTGATTTGCAAGAAGAGGTCTATATGGAGCAGCCACAAGGTTATGTGCATGCTATTCATCCTGAGTTTGTTTGTAGGTTGCAGAAAGCCTTGTATGGCTTGAAGCAAGCACCTAGAGCATGGTCTGACAACATAGGATAGTATCTTGTCACTATTGACTTTCAAATTTCCAAGGCAGATTTCTCACTTTATGTGAGAGAAACAGAGAAAGGTATTATGCTGCTTGTCATTTATGTTGATGATTTGATCATCACAGGTGATAGTGATGAAGATATCCTTCATGTGAAAATGCTATTAAAGCAGAAGTTTGAGATGAAGCATTTGGGAGAGCTGCGTTACTTCTTGGGCATTGAGGTGATTAGATCTACAAGTGGGATGTGGCTCTTGTAGAGGCAGTATGGATTGGACATGCTATCCAAATATGGGATGACAGGTTGTAAGCCTATTTCAATTCCTTTGGAGCAGAATGTGAAGTTGAGCGTAGACGCAGGTGTGATTTTGGAAGACCCTACTATGTACAAATGCATAGTAGGAAGTTTGATTTATATGACTATTAACAGGCTAGATTTGAGCTATGTTGTTGGGTTGGTAAGTCAGTTTATGCAAGCTCCAAGGAAACCTCATTTGGATGTAGCTAGATGCATACTGAGGTATGTGAAGTCCACATTGCAGTATGGACTATTTTATGAGACTGGGGTTCAGATACAGTTGCATGGATACACTGATGCTGACTGGGCTAGTAGTATTTCTGATAGATGATCTACTTGTGGATATGTGTTCTCTTTTGGGAGTGATGCAGTCACTTGGAGCAGCAAGAAACAGCCTATAATTGCCTTGTTGAGCACAGAGGCTGAGTACAGGGGTGCAGCAATGGCTGCATGTGAGGCAGCTTGGTTGCATAAGCTACGTTATGATATGCATCAGGTCTAGAGATGGGGCTAGTTGTCATTTATTGTGACAACATGAGTAGTATACACTTGGCAAATAACCGAGTCTATCATGCTAGACAAAGCACATTGAGGTGCATTATCACTAACTATAAGAGAAGGTTCTAGTAGGTTTTATTGATCTGATTTATGTCAACATAGAGGATCAGGTTGCTGACATATTCACGAAGGCATTGGGTGCAGAGAAGCTATACAAGTTCAGAGACCTATTTGGTGTGCAAGAATTGGGATTGAGCTTGAAGAGGAGTGTTGAGATATCGAGCTCCACTCATGATATGCCAGGGTGACCGTTGTGCATTTATGTCACCAACTTGTTAGCTACAGATTGGGTTGGTACACTGCCCATGAATAATAGCTGTATGATAGCTATCCTTATGTGCTGTAGTTAGTGGCTTAGTTAGTATGCCACCTTAGTTAGCTGAGTTTGGTTTGAGACCCACATATAGGGTTCACCTATTCCTTTTGTACTTTAAAGAGAGAGTCCTTTTGGCTTTCACAATTAAGAAGAGGAAAATTGTTTTCAGCCTCCACCTTTATGTGTATTCCCCCATTGTGTATGTGAGAAAGCTGCAAGTGAGACTCCTTACTTCTCTCCCACTCTCTTCACATTGTAGGTATGTAGGTCCACTCTCATGGTTTGATCCTCGCATGCCACAAGTATATATTATCATTATGCCAATCATGCACGAGTCCGAACATTCGTAAGAAGGGGCTACCTAATGATAGCTTCATATCCAGGCTGTCGAGTGAAGTCCATGACCATGAACCTGATAGGGTACATGAATCCAAACACCTTAATGTTTATGCTAGTCAGTACTCCCAGAGGTTTTGTGATTCCTCCATTAGCTAGTTTTACTACCAGATGTGTCTTCTCGAGTGCAGGTTTTCCCCATTTTTTCGAGCATTCCTTGGTGTAGACATCACTTCTACCCCCCCATCTAGGATGGCTTCCACCTTTTGGTTTTGGTAGACTGGGGATTGAGGCGTTTGTGTCATCACCCTCAAAATACTGGCCTAGCTTTTTGATGGGAATCTTAGGTAGGTTCTACCCCTTATCTAGCATTGATTGATGGGGCCTGGCAACCTAGCAAGGGCTAGAGGTAGGAATGGCATGTTCATCCAATTGGATAGATCATGCCATAGGATGGGATTTCCTCTTAGTAGAGATGCGATCGGCATTTTCACTTCTATAGATAGGAAGGCAACTAACCTGGCACTATCGCAGGGTTCTGGTGAAGCTTCTTCCTCCATGGAGAACATGTCATCAAAGCTGTATAGGTCTCCTTTGTCTTAGAGGTTCTGTAGCATTGGGTCTTCTTAGAACATCTGTTGCATCAGATCCCGAGCTTCTGACTGCTCCAAGCTGTGTTCCTCTTCCTCCACTCTTTCTAAGACCTTGAGAGATTTTGCTCCTTGATGCCCCATTAGGTGGGATGGATGGATAGTATCTAATCCCCTACTGGCCTTTAGTCGATGCTTGATCTTATCCTAGAACTCACGCACCAAGTTCTGGGCATCCTTTACATATTGCTTTTCTAAGACCGCGGGTCAAGGTAGGTCTCTTTATAGGTGGGGTCCGGTGCCAGGCCTTGAGCCTGCACTGGTGTGTTTACTTTAGCAATCGAAGGTACCTCAGGGTCACCCTGGATGGAAGACTATTCGGAAGCAGAGTAGGTGGCAAGGGTAGTTGTCTCCTCATCGGAACCATCCTAGATGAACACCTGATCGGAACCGTCACCTACTCGAATGGCTTTCGACCATGCAACAAGGATACCTTACCCTTCTTGGTGAGCTTCTTCATGCCCTTGCCTAGTGCCTTGTCCTACATCCTGGTAATGACTTGTAGTGGCACTATGGCCACATGGCCTTGTTCTATGCTAAGCAAATTGATGTTGGTGCTCTTTGGCAAGGTGAGTGGAGTAGTTGGTCTTCTCATGGGACAGTCCTAGAATAGATGCTACATGCCACAACCCATGCACAAGGTAGTGGGGTTTGTTGCAGTTGGGGCAGTGGGTGTAAAATCCCTGTATGGAAAGTCCTTCAAGAATTGTGGGCTCTGGCACTTGAAACAGGATACCGGCGAGTTCAAAAATTGAGTTCAGTCCTCTCACCCTTGCATTTACGGGGGTAGTCTATTGAGATATCGAGCTCCACTCGTGATATGCTAGGTGACCGTTGTACATTTATGTCACAGACTTGTTAGCTGCAGCCCATGAATATTAGCTGGGTGGATGACAACTATCTTTATGTACTCTAGTTAGTGGCTCAATTAGTATGCCACCTTAGTTAGCTGAGTTTGGTTTGAGACCCACATATAGGGTTCACCTATTCTTTTATACTTAGAGTTCTTTTGGCTTTCATAACTAAGAAGAGAAAAACTACTTTCAGCCTCCACCTTTGTGTATATTCCCCCATTGTGTATGTGAGAAAGCTGCAAGTGAGACTACTTCCTTCTCTCCCACTCTCTTCACATGGTATCAGAGCTCGGTTCGTGGTAAGGAGCTCAAGAAAGCAAACCAAGTTTGCAGTGTCCTAGTAAGAGGATCAGTGTTGCTTTCCTTTTTTTTTCAAGTTTGGGAGCAAATCTCTATAGGTAGCACAGTCGGAAAGTGCAAGAGTGCACTGTCTCAGATTGGGATGCCCTTCTCGGTGTGGCAAGAGGGTAGTATATGCTACGGGGCCCATTTCAAGGCCATTTTGGGGCCCGTTTTGGTGCAGAAGTTTTTTGCAGGCACTCAAGAAAGTGCCTTGTTTTTGTTGTGCGACCAATGTTCTATAGGTCGGTGAAAAGTTATCACAAAAAATACATCATATGCCTATGTGCAAAGATATTGGGAGTGACAGAATCATTCTTATTGCCTATTGATGCATAATCGTCACTAGGAGTGACTGTGGTCTCAAATACCACTCTCGTCAGTTTTGTAGATTTGCCCTTGTGAGGTAGAAGTTGTGTTTTTTTGCAGTGACAGAATATTTTGTAGTGTTCAATAATGGCATCTGATGCTCTTTCACAGATTGTCACTAAAAAGCTTGACAAGAACAACTTCCAAGCATGGAAGTTTAGAATGACGAATTCTTTTAAGGGAAAAGGCTATTGGGAGTTCTTTACTGGAGTTGAACAAGAACCAGTTATTCCTAATGTTCCCAATCAATAGGAGTTGCAGGCATTTAAAGACTGGCATGAGAGAGCCATAAAAGTTATGTATAGGCTGTCTATTAGTATTTCAGATTCTATGATTGTGCATATTCAAGATACAAGCATGCCGAAGGAGGTGTGGGATACTTTGACAAAAATGTATACACAAATACGCAAGCCAGGAAAATGTAGCTCAAGCAAGAGTTGCATAATGTGCAGAGAGAAAATATGAGCATCAATGACTACCACATGAAGGTGAAGAAGATTGCAGATGCACTTGCTTCTATTGGGTCACCAATGGAAGATGATGATTTAGTTTCTGTGACCTTGAATGGTCTAGGAAAGGATTATGGACAATTGCATACATCCATTGCCATCCGTGAGAATTTTCCTGATTTTGAGGAGTTGATTGCTCTTCTAATTTTTGAAGAGCAGAGAAATGGTGGTGCATCTTCTTTAGGAGGAACTTCAAAAGAAGCTGTCTTCTACTCAAATGCTGGAAGAGGTAGATGCAGAGGTAGAGCAGACCGATTTGGAGGCCGTGGCAGAAATCAAAATATGCAGCAAATTCAAGAAAGCCAGTGCTATGGAGGAGGACATGGTAACTTTAGAGGCGGGGGGAGCCAAAGACGTCGTGGTGGATGGCAGAGAGGCCAAAATGCAAACAACAATGTTAAATGCTACTACTGTGGTAAAATAGGGTCATATGGTTAAAGACTAATATAAAAAGTAGAATGTTATCATGATTGGAAAATTGCAGCAAGGCAATTTTGCATCCTCCAGTAGACAGGGTGATGACAAAAATGAGCATCTGTTTATGGTGCATCACATGACCAATTCTATGATAAGTGCAAAAGAAAGCAATGATGTCTGGTATGTTGACTCAGGTGCATCAAACCACATGATAGGTCATGCAGAATGGATGCAAGATGTAAGGAAAATGGAAAGACCAAGATTTGTGGAGACTGGTGATGATACTGCACATCCTATTGTGCAGATTGGTAAAATTCCTTTGTCTGTCCATGGAAAAAAATCAGATTTAATCCTCATGGATGCTTTGTTGAGGATATGAAAAATAAATGTCGCTTGATAGCAAAAGGGAAGAAGAAGGGTAGGATGTTTACGTTGGATGTGGACATGCATGAATTGATTGTAGCAATGTTTGCACATGGGACCGGCGTAGTTGCAGATATTGATATCTAGCATAAACACATTGGCCATGTTAATGTACAGTGACTTAAATTAATGCAGGCCCAAAATATTGTTGCAGGATTGCCTAAGTTCAAGGTTGCAGAAATGTATAAGGTATGTGAAGCCTTTCAATTTGGAAAACAGGTAAGGAAACCATTTCCTAGACATGTTCAAGAGAGTAAGAGGCCATTGGAATTAATCTACTCTGACGTGTGGACTACTAAAGCTGCATCTATTGAAGGCTGTCATTATTTTGTCACTTTTATTGATGACTACAGTAGAAAAGTTTGGGTGTATTTTATGAAAAAGAAAAGTGAAGTGTTTGGGCATTTCAAAGCTCTTAAAGCTATGGTTGAAAAAGACACAAGCCTGCAAATAAAATGCCTAAGGTCAGATGGAGAGGGAGAGTACCTCTCAAATGAGTTTTTAAGTTTCCTACAAGAGCATGGCATAAAGCAACGATATTCATGCAGTCATACCCCATAGCAAAATGGACTTGCAGAAAGGAAAAACAGGCATATTTGAGAGGTATCTCGTGCCATGCACAATGAAAAAGACCTACTAGATTATTATTGGGCTGAAGTAGCTGCTACAGTAGTCTACATAATGAACAGGACTCCCATTGTAGCAATACATGGCATGATGCTAGAGGAGAGGTATATTGGTAGGAAACTAGATATTTCTCATTTGAAAGTTTTTGGTTGCATTGCCTATGTTCATGTGCCAGATGAGTTGAGATCCAAGTTGGATCCAAAAGCTGAGAAGTGCATCTTTATTGGTTATTCTTTGCAGCAGAAAGGGGTCGGCCAGCCCTGTTTGGTGCCCTTTTGTGCCTTTGATGCCCCTAAAATAGGGAGCACTGCAAGCTGGTATGTTTGCCCCTAAAATTGGGGATTGTAGTTGCTTAATAGAGTGGGGGGTAGCGGGGGGGGAGGGGGGTAGCGGAGGGCTGAGTGGGGGGGTAGCAGAGGGTAGCGGGGGGGCTGAGCGAGGGTGGCGGAGGGGTAGCGGAGGGCTGAGCGGGGGGGGGGGGGTTAGCAGAGGGTAGCGGAGGGCTGAGCGGGGGGTAGCGGGGGGGCTGAGCGAGGGTAGCAGAGGGCTGAGCGAGGGGTAGCAGAGGGCTGAGTGGGGGGGTAGTGAGGGTAGCGGGGGGCTGAGCGAGGGGTAGTGAAGAGCCGACTAGCAAGAATTCCACTGAAAATGCAAAAAGAAGCACTTCTATTGCGAAGAAATGGGAGTTCTTGGGCTCAAAAGAAGCGTGCTTTAGAGAGGAATGCATTGAGAAGGTTTTGGAGAAGTTTCATTGCCGGAAAGTCCTCCAAAACTGAGAAAAACCAGTCAACCAGCGTGTGGGACCACTCGAAATTCAACAGAAAGTTGTAGCTTTGCAAGAGGAGAGGCCCAGGAGGCGATAGAAGCAAAAAGGTCCAGAAAAAGCCACTTTTGCAAATTTGACCAGCAAAAGAAGTGCTCAACTCTGCCCGTTCTACCAAACGCACGGAGGGAAAAGCATATCACTATGAAGGGGAGGCAGAGGGGAAGCCATCGGCCCAAACGAGTGAGGAGTTATGAAGAAAAAACGGAATTCAGTTGAAGGAGGCTGAAAAACCAGTCCAAAATCTCAACAAAGGGAGAAGATGAGAGAGAAAACCACACATGTGAAGTTTAGAAGGCCCAGGAAGGTCCAAGAATGGCAAAGGAGCATGTAGAAGGCACTAGAACCACCTGGGTATAGATGCTATAACCCTTCTACTCCTAAGTTTATAGTGAGTAGAGATGTTGTTTTTTATGAGATGAGCAGCTGGTATAAACTAGTAAATGTGATTGATGATGTAGATGCACCAAATGGTAATGCTACACAGAATTCACAACAGCAATCACAAAATATTACTGGACCTATAGTGTCCTCTAGAAGTGGTTTGCATACTTTGCCATGGATAGGTAGATTGAGATCAGGAGGATCTCCTCAAAGCAATGCAAATATTAGTATGCAAGTATCACGAAAAGGAAAAGAGAAAGTAGATCAGCCCATGGTTGATGTGAATGCAGGTCTCTCTTATGTGGATGGTGAATCCAGTGGCTCAGAACAGAGCCTTGATGATGAGTTGGGTATTCCTTCTATTGTTACACCTAGAGTAAGGAAGACAAGGGATGTTTTGAGAGCACCTGGTAGTGAGTCTACTTTGTGTAGGTCCACCAGAGCTAGGTATCCTGTGGATAGGCTGAAATATGATGGATCTATAGCCATTCACTATGCCTATATGGTCAAAGTGATACATGAACCAGAACCCACTTCTTTTGAGCAAGCCATGGGAAAAGAAAAATGGGAGAAAGCCATGGATGCCTTGGGAGAAAATGCTACATGGGAATCGGTGCCTTTGCCTAAAGACAAGAATGCAATTGGCTACAAGTGGGTTTATAAGGTGAAGCACAATGTAGATGGTTCTATGAATGAATACAAGGCAAGATTAGTTGTCAAGGGGTATGCACAGACATATGGCATTGATTATGAAGAAACATTTAATCCAGTTGCAAGGATGGCAACCGTAAGAGCAGTCATTGCTATGGCTACATCAAAGGCATGGTCTTTACATCAGATGGATGTAAAGAATGCCTTCTTACATGGTGATTTGCAAGAAGAGGTCTATATGGAGCAGCCACCAAGTTATGTTCATGCTGCTCATCTTGAGTTTGTTTGCACATTGAAGAAAGCCTTGTATGGCTTGAAGCAGAGCATGGTTTGACAAGATAGGACGGTCTCTTTTCACTATTGGCTTTCAGATTTCCAAGGCCAATTTCTCACTTTATGTGAGAAAAACAGATAAAGGCATTATGCTGCTTGTCACTTATGTTGATGATTTGATCATCACAGGTGATAGTGATGAAGATATCCTTCATGTGAAAATGCTAGTGAAGAAAAAGTTTGAGATGAAGGATTTGGGAGAGCTGCGTTACTTCTTGGGCATTGAGGTGATTAGATCCACAAGTGGGATATGGCTCTTGCAGAGGCAGTATGAATTGGACATGCTGTCCAAATATGGGATGACAAGCTGTAAGCCTATTTCAGTTCCTTTGGAGCAAAATGTGAAGTTGAGCATAGATGTAGGTGAGCTTCTGGAAGACCCTACTATGTACAAATGCATAGTAGGAAGTTTGATTTATATGACTAATACCAAGCTAGATTTGAGCTATGTTGTTGGGTTAGTGAGTCAGTTTATGCAGGCTCCAAGGAATTTGCATTTGCAAGGAAGTCCACATTGCAGTATGGACTATTTTATGAGACTGGGGTTTAGATACAATTGCATGGATACACTGATGCTGAATGGGCTAGTAGTATTTCTAATAGATGATCTACCAGTGGATATGTGTTCTCTTTTGGGAGTGTTGTAGTCACTTGGAGCAGCAAGAAACAGCCTACAGGTCCCTTGTCGAGCACAGAGGCTAAGTACAGGGGTGCAGCAATGGCTGCATGTGAGGCAACTTGGTCGCGTAAGCTACTTTATGATATGCATCAGTCTACAAATGGGCCTGTTGTCATTTATTGTGACAAATGAGCAGTATACACTTGGCAAATAACCCAGTCTATCATGCTAGAACAAAGCACATTGAGGTGAATTATCACTATGTGCGGGAGAAGGTTCTAGTAGGTTTTATTGATCTAGTTTATGTCAGCACAGAGGATCAAGTAGTTGACATATTCATGAAGGCATTGAGTGTAGAGAAGCTGCATAAGTTTAGAGACCTACTTGGTGTGCAGGAATTGGGATTGAGCTCAAGGGGGAGTGTTGAGATATCGAGCTCCACTCGTGATATGCCAAGGTGATCGTTGTGCATTTATGTCATCGACTTGTTAGCTATAGATGCGGTTGGTACACCACCCATGAATAAGAGCTGGATGACAGCTATCTTTATGTACTCTAGTTAGTGGCTCAGTTAGTATGCCACCTTAGTTAGTTGAGTTTGGTTTGAGACCCACATATAGGGTTCACCTATTCTTTTGTACTTAGAGTTCTTTCTGCTTTCACAACTAAGAAGAGAAAAACTATTTTAAACCTCCACCTTTGTGTATATTCCCCATTGTGTATGTGAGAAAGTTGCAAGTAAGACTCCTTCCTTCTCTCCCACTCTCTTCACACAGGCTAGAATATGAGGACTTATTGATCCTCTAGTGGGAGGTAGTGAGCCAAGGCTCCACTCCCTTCCTCGTAGGGATAACCCGCCGTTTTCTCCCAGTCATTGGGCAACTCTTCAACCAACACTTGATTGACTCGGTGATGTGAGGTAGTGGGCATTGAGCACCTAGTATGGGTGGGGCTATTAGGGCCAATGGGGGTTGCATTTGATACATGGGTTGGGGAAGGGACCTCAGAAAACAACATTGGGAGGTATCATGGTTTCCCCACCTATGGCAGTGTGCACAGTAGAGTGCTAGTCTTGCCCTTAGGCATGGGCCCTTATCAGAGGGGTGGTTGCCATTGCATACTTAACATCAAACATATTCTCTTCATGGAAACAAGTGGGGGTTGCTTGGGACCTCTTTGGAGGTTCCTACTCTCCTTTGTTGACCTAGTTTCTCTAACAAATTGGAGGCTAGGTCACTCACATCCAAGCTTTTAGGCTTGATAGCCTCCTTCTTGCTTAACTCTATACTCGAGGATCTAACTGATGGGGCTACTTCAGAGGGGGCTGAGGCCTTGTCCGAATCCGTCAACATAAGACCACCTTCGCAACCAAATGGGGTGTATATGCAGCCAGGGTGATGATATTTGGATTAACCAATGCCCCTACTACCTTCCAATAGATGATCATCACAGTATTCAAAGAGTATTTGAGAGACTTTGTGGAAGTCTTCTTAAATGACATCTATGTGAACTCGAAGTGGGATGACCACCTAAACTACCTTAGGCTCGTCCTTGAGAAATGCTGCTTATACTACATATCCCTCAATTCTCTTAAGTGCCACTTTTGGGTCAAACATGATGTCATCCTGGGCCACATAGTGTCTTGGAATGGAATCTCTATGGATCATAATAAAATCAAGCTCATTTTAGGGTTACCGCCCCCCACCAATACCAAGGGAGTCCAACGATTTACTGGCCACATGGACTATTATAGGAGATTCATCTTGTTCTATGTGAACATAGCCCACCCATTAAACAAACTACTAGTATCCTTTGAGTGGGAATGCCAAACATCCTTTGAAACCCTCAAACTAGCTCTAGCCACTACACTAGTGTTGAGGTCACTCGATTGGAATTTAATATTCCATGTCCATATTGATGCCTCTAACTTTGCCATTGGTGTGTGTTAGCCCATCCCGAGGAGCATAATTTAGATTACTCAGTATACTTTGCAAGCTGCCAGCTAAACGAAACTGAGATTAACTACACTACCACTGAGAGGAAAGGTCTCACCATGGTCAATGCAGTCAAGAAGTTCAGGCACTACTTGTTGGCTAACAAGAAGTTCAGGCACTACTTGTTGGCTAACAAGAAGTTCAGGCACTACTTGTTGGCTAACAAGTTTGTCTACCTCGTAGACCATCAAGCATTGCTATACTTGGTCAACAAACCCTACATGGTGGGTTGTATCACTAGGTGGATGTGATTCTTCTAGAGTATGGCTTCACAGTCATTGTATGTAAAGGAAAAACCCACATCCTTGCCAACCACCTATTGAGGATCCCAAATGGGGAAGCCCCAACGGGAGTAGAAGATGATCTCCCTGATGCTTCTCTCTTCTTCCTCGACATCATTCCCGAATGGGCTGCCGAAATCGGCCACTACCTGGCCAATAGATTACCCCTAGGCCAAGCCCTTAAGAAAGATAGAGCCCACAAACTGATCAAGGATGCAAAGCTGTATCAACCGATAGCCAACTAACTATAGCGCATGGGCAAGGATGGCATCCTACAAAGATGTGTGTGCTAACATGAATACATCGATGTGCTTGAAGAAGCCCACTCAAGAGTCGCAGGTGGTCATTTTTTCGTTGATGTTACAGCATGTAAAGTGATGCAAGTTGGTCTTTGGTGGCCAACACTCTTCAAAGAAATGGCCGAATTCATCAAACGTTGTGACCCCTGCCAGCATATCCAAATCCAACAGAAGGCAAACATGATGCCCTTAATTGAAATCCTGTATGATCAACCCTTTGAAATATGGGGCATTGATTTCATTGATCCCATAAGCCCAGCAACTAAGGGGACCAGGGCTAGATACATCATCTTGGTCACCAATTACGTCACCAAGTGGGTAGAAGGAAGAGCCACATTGAAGGCCGATGCAAGATCCACTGCCAAATTCTTATATGAACAAGTCATTACACGGTTCAGATGTCCATTGGATTTAGTTAGCAACCGAGGAGCAAACTTCCTATATGAAATGATAGCAATCCTAGACTAGTGAGTTTATGATCATACATAGGAAGTCAATGCCATACTACCCTAAAGCAAATGGCTTGGCCAAGAGCTCCAACAAAACGTGTTGTAAGATCATCACCTATATGGTAGAAGCCAATCGTATCGACTGCGAGCATAAGCTCATAGCAACGTTATGGTGGGCATATAGGACCTCCTACAAAGTGGCCATGCACTATACTCCCTTCAAAATAGCCTTTGAGGTAGAGGCAGTAATGCCAATGGAGTATGTAGTGCCTAGCCTCCACCTTGCCATTAAGGAAAGACTCACAGAGAACACACTAGCAAAAGAGCTAGTTCACCTCGAAAAGTTAGAAGAAACAAGGTTGTGTGCAGCCTACTCTCTCTGGGTAGAAAAGGCCCAATGTAAAAAGTGGTTCGACTATAACCTCAAGAACAAGGACCTCACAAAGGCTTGCAGAGGGAGATTTGGCACTCCTATACAATGTCCATAATACTAAATGCAAGCTTAAGTACCAAGGTATGGGTCCCTACTGTGTAGTTGAGATCACTCCCCAAGGGTCATGCCGAATAGCCACCCTTGATGGGATAGAAATGGATGGTATTTTAATAGGAGCAAACTAAAAAGATACTATGGACCACTCACTCTCTCCATCCTTCAAGCCGTGCATAGACAAAAAGAACTCAAGGCCAAGGTGGCTGGTATGAAACACCAGGCCATCGAGGAAGGTAGAATCTGTAATGCTAAGCTCCGACAGCATAAGCAAATGGCAAGGCTTAAGGCAACGATTGAATAGATGCAACTAATAGTAGAGCCAACTAGGTTGCTTGTTCGACTGCAGGTCCCGTGCATGCACATCAAAGCACTCATGGATCCAGGAGCGAGCCACAACTTCCTCTCCCATGAGGTATGGGAAAAGCAGGGCGGACCGGAAGCCCCAGCCACCACCAACAACCCACCAAAAGTCCTAGCTCAAAGGGAAAAGAGAGCTAGCCGCAGTGGTAAACCGGTGCCATTGCTCGCCCAACCGATGCCACTATCCTACACTCAGGAAATCCATGAGCAACAAGTACAAGATGCTATCCTCTGTGCCCAATGTCACTTTGATCGGACCCGACTCCCAAAGGATGTCAAATCAACAAAGCAGGCCCCGATCACCCCAGGAATGCCTTGTCCAAGGCCATCCATTACCAAAAGAAAACTACACCACCAGCCCGCACCCCCACCTCCTCCAATGCCACACCCCACCAACAGCTCCATCAACATCAACCACTTGGTCCGTGCACTTAGGAAGGTCGCCTAGGTCTCGAAGTCGACAGTGCAAGCCTTGAAGGTGTCGAAGGTAGCACCACAAGAACCTGTGTCTCCCCGAGATACAACACCACAAGAACCTATCGAATGAACCAAACAAAGCAGGCTAGCCCTAAGGTACCAAGTATGCACTAGTACCATGGATGGTCCAACTCAACACAAGTGTCACCACAAACAGCCTGGGAGTCCCGCAGGAATGACCCCTCCCCTACGAGGAGTTCCACAAGAACCTCCCTCTAGGGATAAACACTCGAGAGTAATGGCAGACATACCCACTCCAATGGTACCATCCTACTTAAGAAAGCAAGGGTTTTCACCAAGGGCGGTGGACTCAGGGAAACTCGCTTCTCCCAAGAAGTCAAGCCACACCGCAACAACTAAGCCCAGCGCCAATGTGCCCCTGGTGTCCAAGGAAAAAGACAAGCTTGACACTTACTTTACATGGCTCCTTACACGCTATGTAGAAGTACGGCGTCCACCTATACCGCATTCCTCATAATCATCGAGTTCAGGTCTATGTGAGTCAATATGGTAGGCATCCCACCCGATGCACCCGCAGCCCACTAGTCCCTATCGAACACACCACACGCACACCCACGGTCAGCACTAGGTGATTAGGATTAGCCGTCCATTTTTGCATTTGTTCATCATCTTGCACTCTAACCTCACAATCATGCCCGCACTACACAAGTGCACTCTACTCACTCAGCCAAATGAGGGATGACCTCGGCACCCACAGGGAAGTAATCAGCAATCCCATGTTCTATATGCCGGTTCTCTACTACTTGCAGCATCAACATCTACTAGTCTGCTTCGGGCTAGCAGAGAAATCTACCATCGAGCCAATACAAACCAAGCCAAAAGAAATAAAGGTGAAGCCCAAGAGAGCAAGAATAATGCCCAGTATCACTCCAGTAGTTCATGTGCAAATGGACACAAGTCAGCTGCTCTGACAATATGAGGACCACCAGCTGCACGAATTCATGCACCAACACTTGTGACTCCAGTGGGCAGATTCTCAAAACAAGGGCAAATGGGTTTAGGAGGATCCCATTCTGATCGAAGACCTCCAAGGCAACAACTTAGTCGACATTGGCATCCATCCAGGAGTCAGAGCCATGCCAACCACCCCCTGCTACCCCCTATATCTCAGCCTCCACAATCCCTTAGGAGACCACATCCATCGTCATCGGCACCTCTTTCGCTCCATGGGTAGGCCTAGCAGAGGCCTTATAGTTCTACAGCATGCCCCAATATAGGGCATCAGGTGGCTATAGCCACATGTCAGTCGAGCAGCTATCACGTGCGGACTTGATGGAGTTGAACCTCTTTGAAGCTATGGCACATCTCCCACAGATCGCTTGCACAATTTTACAGAGGAGGTAGGAACAAGCTCACAGCTCTCGGCCACTCTCCTTCAGGCCCAACTCTCTCTGCATGATAGCCAATCCATAATGGTTGCAACCCAAGCCATAGACCACACAGCAATATAAAAGCGGAGGAGTACCGAGACAAATCTGAGGAGCTCGAGCTAGCTCTTACAAAGCTCAAAGATGACCTCGCCACCACAAGTGAATCCCTAGACCAAATGCTCATGGATCAGGTCGAGAAGATAGAGTCAAACCTATGAACAACACTAGAACATAGCATAGGCAAAAGCATGGTATGCTTGATCACATGAGCACCACGAACAACATATCCGATCCCTACAAAATCTCCTGGCACAAGTGAGGGAACTTACAGTATCCCTCCAAGCAAAAAACGAACACCAGTGCGACACTAGCCAATTAGAGGAGTCAGGATTAGAAGATTGAGAGCAACAGGAGTTTCGGATGTATAGGGAGGTCTCTGCACTTGGCCATATATACACTTACACCATGCGCCATCCCCCAGACCCTCCACATACACACTTGCACCATGCACCATACCCTCCAAATTTTGAAACAATTCATGTAGCCTACCTCAAGGAAGTCACCTAGGAAGAGGGAAACGAAGCAATCGACCTCTTTAATACTACTGCTCCCCTTGTCGAAATTCCACTACCTCCTCCTCTAGATCCCGCCCAACCCACCCAACAAGCTGCCCACCCTCCCCTCCATCAAACAACACTACCTGAGTGCTCATCTAATGCCTCTAACACCACCATCGCATAGCACAGGACCTCCCCATACATCTCCTCTAATGCTTCAGTCGACCTTCCTAACGCAGCCTTCAACATGTTGCTCAAAGTAGCCAATTTTGTACAAGAAGCTGGTGCATCAATGCCAATAGGCACATCAGAGCCAAAGCCCATGCCAATAGCCCATGCCAATTGCAGATGATGATGCTCTACCATCCCTGGCAACTTCCCTTCTTGAAGATGTCCAATGGTGCCCGGACTTGTAGTCCTTTCAAGAACTACTAGATAGCGTGCTAATGCATCATTGGAAATTTTGGCTCAAGGGTTCTCACCTCCATCTATACAAAATTCTTGAGGTGTGCCTACTCACACAATTCATCATGTAGTCCTTCGACAACTGGCGAGATGAGAGCATCCAAAGTGCATGAGATGAGGATACAACCTCACCCCCGATGCTCTAGTCCCCACGATAGATGAAGATGCCAATCTACAACCATGAACGCAACTCCCCTTCTTGAAGTTGGAGAAATTTGGCGCTACTACCATAGTGCACCCATCGATCTTTGAGACCACCCACTCTATATGCCCATGGAATGACGATGAACTTGGGCGACATTCACAGAGAACTCCAACAGCAGGAGACAAATGTGTTGTACAACTTTCCAAAGTACAAATTTCCCAAAGAGATCAATCACAAGGGATTTTGCTTCCACCTCTAGCCATTCAACGTCAGGTATAGCTCAATTCTAGATCTTGCCATCCTTGCAGTGGTGCATTTCAACCACCTCCTCCTCTTACTCCTCTGTGATCTCCCCGACCCCATCGACAATTGCCTCCACAACTTGAACAACCAGATTGTCTTCAATCCCAACATCGGTCCAATGCAATTCCAGGAGCTCTGCCTCTACCTTTGCATCTGCAATCTCCACGAACATCACATCCGCACGTATGAGGATATGCATGCCACCCATTTTTGGAAGTTCTGCTCATACCTCGCTCGCCTCACTCCATGACAGCTAGACTGCTATTCAGTCCTATAGACAGTCCTCACAACCAAACTCCTCCAGTGTGGTTGACCCATGGATGGATCAGCAATAGGAAAGGGGGCATGTTAACATCCATAGACTATAGTCACCGAATGCAGAGGGTAATCAGTGATTAGAGGTAATCATGCCGCATTATCTACCTCAACGGACAAGCTCAGGGAATTACCTCAACGGACAAGCTCAGGGAATTTGATCCCCAAACACCCAAAGTCCAAGGATTCTAGGCATAGGTTGTATGTTCTAGCTAATACCAAGACCAAAGATTGCAGGCAACATGCACATTTCAAGTCCACATCCATGGAAATAGCTACGCCAACAAAAATAGCCATGAAAGGAGTACAACTCAAACTCAGGGAGTTTGATCCCAAATATCGCGAGGCAAAATATTGCAAGCAACGTGCAGGGTTACCGTTGAGTGTCTTGCAAAAGTTAAGCCTCGCCACTCCAGGTTTTGAGCCGCATTCACAGGGTTCGAGCCCCAAATGGTTTAATGCATGAGGGCGCTCAGGGAGTTTGAGCCCCAAATCAACTAAGCCTAGGAGGCACGAGGCTAACACAAGCGCTATTTGGGAACCACCGGTTAGGACCACCTCCTCATACCCAGGGGATAGGGAAGAGATGGTATGGGATAAGTATTAGAGGATATAGGCTAGGAGGATAGGGTAGATTGGGGATGGTATGCATAAAGGATATCATAGAGAGGAAATGGGGAAAAGGATGTGCTATATATGAGTGAGTATTGGGTAGAGAGGGGAGGGGAGGGGATGGAGAGGGGATTGTGTAGATAGGAGATAAGGTAAGAGATAGGATATAGAGGGGATGGGACTAAAGTTGAGAGGGGATAGACGAAGAGGGTAGGGTGGCTAGGGATATATACTGGGTGGAAAGCATGGGGGTTTAGGGGATAGGGTAGACAACGGATGGGGTAGGGGATGAGAAAGGAGTTATGATAGAGATGGTATGTGATGGGGTGGAGAATTGAAACTATAGAGAGGGGATAGTGTGGAGAGGGTATGGGATTGGGAAAAGATGGTGTAAGGGGCTCATAAGGGGTAGGGTAGAAAGGAAGAAAACAAGCCCAAAAAATAGCATGAAAGCATGGATAAGGAGCTCTTATAAAACACAACAAAAGTTTTAATCTTCCACTTCTAGATGATTAACTACCTATTGCATGGATGAGTTTCTATCTTGGTTCAAAGTTCCTTAACAGATTGATTATCCCATGAGAGCCTGATTTTGATGTATAGCTTCCAACCTATTCTTGGCCCATTTTTAGATTCCCATAGCTACTTTCCTAATTCTAGGAGATCCTTGTTTGTGGATTGTTTGAGAATGGTGTTGCTATTTTGTGGACTATGTGATGTCTAGCTTGCAGCATTGCAATATCTATGGTATCTAGTTTTTGGATTTCTCTCTCTTTTCATAGGTGGGAGGTTGGATGCCAATTGAGGTATTTTTATTTTTAATTGAGTTATTTTTATTTCTTTTTGCACATTTTTATTTAAAAGGGAGTCTAGTACATCAATTGAGATTGTGGATGTGAGTTTGGATGTGGGTCCCAGTCATATCTAGAATACAAGAGCAGTTGTGGTTTCTCTCAAGGTTGATGACATTTGGTTGGCTTGGACCATTTTAAACAATTAGAGCCTTGTAGGATTGGCCCAGAAGCCAATCTCGATTGGAGGTCATTTAAAAAAGTGTGAGGGTCTTATCTACAAAACCATATTCCATAGAAGGAACATTGGATGTTCCCCCATGGCAAAGGAGCACCTAACATTTCTACCATAAGAAGCATGATGAATGTTAGAGGGTCTCTATCACGAGACTTTATTGCCATTATGAAGGACTTAAAGCCCCCACCTTTAAAAGTGAGGAGGAGGAAAGAAATAATGTAGTGACCACTTTTTTATTAAACCGGCAAAATTTTCATAGCCTATGTCAACAAGACGGCACATTCATGTCCTAGAGGCAAGTACGTCCCTTAAAGGTAAGGTTTACAAACATTGATAAACCTTACAACTCAAGTGATAGCTTACAAATTGTGGATGAGCCTCACAGATTTTAATACCCACCTCATGACATGGGCAGAGATTTGAGATATGTTTAAAGCCTCTTAGAAATGAGATGGAATGAAATCTGGATACCTAAGATCATTGTGGTATGCATATTCTCACTTTGACCTACTACATTTCTCAAGTTAAGAGGGATGGGTGACTCCTAAAAACTCCACAATTTTATAGATGGACTTGATTGTGACTCTAAGAAACAAGTAAAGCACAATGAACCATAGACACTTGAGGAGGTGATTAACTTCACCCAAAACTTTGATGATGTAGTCGACAAAAGAAAGCATGCATCAATGCACATAGGTTGCAGTGGATGATTTATAGGCCATTTGGATGCATTTCGGTCCTTATTGGATGCGCTGATAGGCCAAAATTGCCTTGTGGGATGCTATTTTTATGGACGCTTTGCACATGGATGCTATTTTATGCTGAGGGACAGCTTTGACACATTGCAGGTGATGCACTGATAGTGCTATGCTCTCTTGGATGAGATATTATTAATGCATATGCCAGTGGATGGTGTTTATGCTTGAGTCATTTGGCACTTATTGGCATTTTGGATTGCCATTATAGTTGGCATTTTCTTTTGGGCCATATTTGCTCATATGGATGCATAGTATATGCACATGAGTCAGATGCTTTGAGACATGAGTTTTGGTGATATTTCACTCTATTGTGGTATACACATTTGGGTGCACCTGGTATTTGGTGTGATTCTCTCTTGTAGGCACTAGCATTTGGGATTTTTGCTTCATTTGCATCATGGCATCCTCTTCGATGTCTGAAAAGGAGGTTTTTAGCATTAAAAAGTTTGATGGGACAAACTTTTCTTTGTGGAAAGAACAAATAAGGGATGTGCTTAATCAAAAGAAGCAGATTAAACCCTTGGCAGGGATTGAAGCTAAGCCTGCAAATATGTCTAAGGATGATTGGAATGAGTTGGATGCATTAGCAAAATCTACTATTAAACTTCATCTTGTAGAGTCAGTTTATTTCACAATAGTAAATGAGCAGACTACGGAAGATTTGTGGAAGAAACTGTGTGCCACTTATGAAAAGGAAACTGCCTCTAATAAAGTTTACCTCATGAAGAGGTTGTTTGAGCTGCAGATGAAGGAAGGGGTCTCCATTGCTTCTCACTTGAATGAATTCAATATTATTTTCAGCCAGCTTCAGGCTCAGAAGATGAATTTTGATGCGGAGATTAAGGCAATATCTCTCTTATGTTCATTGCCATCCTCATGGGATACCTTCCATGTAGCTATCAGTAACTTTGCACCTAGTGGAGTACTGAAATTTGATGATGTTGTGGGTAGCTTGTTGGCGGAGAAGATTAGACAGAAGTCTATAGATGGCAACAAGCAGGATGCAGCCTTAAATGTGCAAAGGGGCAGATCACAGTTCAGGGGGAAGTCCCAAGAAAGAGGGAAGTCTCATAGCAAATCCAAGGCACAAAACATTGAGTGTTACCGTTGTGGCAAGAAGGGCCATATGAAAAAGGATTGCTACAAGCTAAAAAGAGAGCAAAAGGATAAGAAAAAGAATGCAAATTGGGGTGCAAATCAAAAGGAAGAGAGTCCAAGGGAGGACAAAGGAAAAGTGAAGATCGAGGAGATCAATGCAGTCACACATGATAGTGACAATGATGTTCTCTTCATGTCTAGTTTATCTGTAGAGTTGCTTACCACTTCAAATGATGCATATTCCCAGGATTGGATTTTGGATTCTAGTGCTTCATTCCATGTTACTCCCCATAGGGAATGGTTCTCCACTTATGACAGTGGAAAGACAAGTTGTGTGCATCTTGGAAATGACTATGCATGTAACATAGTGGGAGTAGGTGACATAAAGTTTTCTTTTGCAAATGGGTCTGCATTTATTTTGAAACATGTGAGACATGTGCCTAAGGTGACCAAGAGTCTTATTTCAGTGGGTCAGCTAGATGATGCTGGTTTTCACACCACTTTTGGCTTTCAGAGTTGGAAAATTCAGAAGGGCTCTATGCTTTTGGCTAGGGGTGCCAAGTCTGGGACTTTGTATCCCTTACATGTATCAGGGGTATTTGATCATGTTGTTGCAATAACCGAGCAGCCAAGCACTTCTTTGTGGCATTGCAAGTTGGGGCACATGAGCCAGAATGGAATGAAACTCTTATGCCGTTTGGGTTATGTACCGCATTTGAGTTTCTCTGATTTTGAATTTTGTGAGCACTGTCTCTATGGGAAGCAGACTAAATCAGCCCATAAAAGAAGGGGAAAGAAAGAGTTTGAAAAGCTTGATTTGGTGCATTCAGATGTATGTGGTCCCATGCCTACACGGTCATTAGGCGGGGCTGAATACTATGTGACATTCATTGACGATGCAACCAGGAAAGTGTGGGCTTATGCTATAGCTCAGAAGAGTGATGTGTTCCAGGTATTTCAGAAATGGATGGCCTTGTTTGAGAATCAGTCAGGTAGAACGCTTAAATGCCTACGGACTGACAATGGTGGAGAGTATCTCTCTCATGACTTTCAGCATTTCTATGATACACATGGGATTAAGAGGGAGCTCACATCCACTCGTACTCCAGAGAAAAATCCAGTTGCAGAAAATATGAACCGTACCATTCAAGAAAGGTTGCAATGCATGCTTTCCATTGCAAGTCTTTCTGGTGATTTTTGGGCTGAGGCAATGAAGACTGCAGTGCATGTGATCAATAGATCACCTAGTAAGAGTTTGGATGGTGGTATTCGTGAAGAGGCATTGAGTGGCAAGAAGCCATCTTACTCTCATTTGCATATATTTGGGTGTGAGGCATATGCACATCTGCCAAAAGAGCTTCGAAAGAAGCTAGATCCTAAGTCTAGGAAATGCATCTTTCTGGGTTATGGTGAAAGTGGAGAGATGGGGTATCGTCTCTGGGATCCAAAAGCAAAGAAGATCATACACAGCCATGATGTAGTATTCAATAAGAAGAAGATGCATAAGGCACCCATGAGGGATGTGGAAATGAGGAGAATCCCTTTCCAGGATGTGAATCCACCTACATATGTTGATAGACAGCAAGCTGTCCATGCACCAAATGTGCAAGAAATGGTACCACCAAGTACTCCCATAGGTATACAATCAAGGGTAGATGATGGATCATCTATTGGTGGAAATGATGAGCCAAATGTGGCTGATATGCAGGTGGGACAGCAAGCTAAAATACCCTTGAGAAGATCATCTAGAGTGTCTAGACCGCCTGATAGGTTTGTTCCAGGGGTAGACTATGTGATGCTTACTGATTGCAGGGAGCCTTCTTGCTACAGAGAGGATATGATGCACGAGGATCAATGCAAGTGGGAGTATGCTATGCAATCAGAATGAGTTCACTTATGAAGAATAAGACTTGGGACTTGGTTTCTTTGCCACATGCAAAGAAAGCATTGCCATGTAAATGGGTCTACAAAATGAAGGTCACAGGTGATGATGTGCCTAGGTACAAGGATTGTTTGGTTGCTAAAGGGTTCAAGCAAGAGAAGGGTGTGGACTTTGATGAGATATTCTCTCCGGTTGTGAAGATGACCACACTTAGATGCATGCTTAGACTAGTGGCATCAAAGGATATGGAGCTTATGCAGATGGATGTCAAGACAGCTTTCTTGCATGGGGATTTGCATGAGAAAATTTACATGGTGCAGCCGGAAGGCTTTGAAGAAAAGGGCAAAGAGCATTTAGTTTGCAAGCTGAAGAAGAGTCTCTATGGTATTAAGCAAGCGCCTAGAGAATGGTATTAGAAGTTTGATGCTTTCATTCAGTCCCAGGGTTTTAGAAGGAGTGAAATTGATCACTGCCTCTACACTAAAAGGGCTAAGGATAATAGCCTAATAATCTTGGCACTATATGTGGATGATATGCTATTGGCTAGCAAGAATACTTATGAGCTAGATGCATTAAAGGCCAAGCTGCATGAGGCCTTTGCTATGAAGGATTTGGGACTTGCAGGTCATATTCTTGGTATGCGCATCACGCGTGATCGGAATAGGAAACTCCTTTGGCTTTCACAAAAAGAGTATGTTACAAAAGTATTGCAGCATTTCAATATGGAGGGGGGGAAGGCTTTGAGTACTCCATTGCCTCCATATGTGAAACTGAGTCATACAGATAGTCCCAAATCATATGAGGAAAGGGCCATGATGGCCAAGGTTCCTTATGCATCAGTAGTTGGGAGTCTTATGTTTGCTATGGTAGCTACTAGACTAGACATTGCATTTGCAGTGGGAGTTGTTAGCCGGTATATGGCTAATCTAGGAAAGAGGCATTGGGAGGTAGTTAAGTGCATCATGAGGTATATGAAGGGTACCACGGAGGTGTGCATCTACTTTGGTAGAGGAGACATGCGTGTACTGGGGTACACAGATTCAAACTATGCAGGGCATGTGGATAGAAGGAGATCAACTTCTGGTTGTGTGTTCACCTTTGCAGGTGGTGCAGTGTCATGGATGTCTCGTGCACAGAAGTGCGTTGCTTTGTCTACCATAGAGGCTGAGTATGTTGCAACCACAGAGGGTTGCAAGGAGGCTATATGGCTTGATTGGCTAGTGGGAGATTTGGGGATTCATACACGTATACCGACATTGCATAGTGATTCCATGAGTGCTATTCAGCTAGCACTGAATCCGGTCTTTCATGCAAAGACCAAACACATTGAGGTCACGTACCATTTCATCAGGGAGGTACTTGAGGACAAGCGCATAGAGCTTGTCAAGGTTCATACAGATGATAACCCTACAGATATGCTGACGAATAGTCTACCTAGTCAACGGTTTGAGTATTGTCGTGTATTGATGGGCATTGGATAGTATGCTCACTAGTTGTTCTCCCTTAAAGGCACATTGTCCTTTAAGTGGGAGGTTGTGGGGGTTAAAGGTCACTGTGCCTTTACCCCGGTTATGTACAATACTCAAACACATATATAAATGAATGAAAAAGAAGATTAGGGTGTTTTGCGCCCACCAAAACTTGTGTGGCTCTCTGTTTCTCTCTCTCCCTCTTTCGTTCTTGCTTCCGTTGAGAGCACTCTCACCATTAACCATGGGTTTCAATCTAGTTTTATAGTGCCTTGTGCTCAAATCTTGATCACTGCCTTGATGAAGAAAGCATGAAAACTCTTGAAGAAGATAGTTATGTCTATTAGGTGCTGTCTTACTCCAAATACCAAGGCGTATGGCTGCACAATCATCTTTCCCAACTTTTCTAATGCAAAGTCTCATGCAACAAACTCGCATAAGCATCCTTTCCATATTCTCCTCGGATAACATTCTCGGATAACATTACATGTCTCTTTGGTTCTAGAATTGATGCCATGATTCTTCGCCTCTTCAGACTCACATACTTTCTTTTTGTAAATAGTAGCTTGCGTTTTCTAGTTGTAAGACCATCAAACCTCGAATCCATTTCCCTTGAATCTTCATCTCTATAATCAAATGTTGTGTGGGCTTGAGAATTATTTGATGCCTTATAATATCTTGGAAATGGCAATCTAGTAGACATGTTCATTGATGTCAATTTGTTGCCAATGCCTCTTGAATTTTATGGTTGAACTCTTTCTCCTTCATAACTCAAGATTCTCCCATCTATATTCTCTGGCATGCTAGCAACAATATTATGAACAACATGACAAGTCTCGGATTCTTTGCCCCCTTTGCCCTGCATTCGAGTGGTAACATCATGATCATTGTCACTAATATCATCAATTCTTGTTATTGCATCACTTATCCAATCGATCTTTGAGTGTATTTTTATTTGTGGTCCCATGTTATTATTCTCAACCCAAGACAAGTCTTTTATATCAGTAAGCATGTTTGAGTCACTTGCAACACAGGACAAGTCTTCTATACCAGTGAGCTTGTTTGAGTCACTTGCAACACAAGACAAGTCTTCTATACTAGTGAGCCTATTCGAGTCACTTGCAACATAGGACAAGTCTTCTATATCAGTGAGCCTGTTTGAGTCACTTGCAACACAAGACAAGTCTTCTATACCAGTGAGTATATTTGAGTCACTTGCGACACAAGAAACCTTTTTTACATCAACATCTATTACTATAATGTCCTCAATACCTGTGAGCATGCGACTATGATACTCTTGATCACTACTATAGCTTCTTGTCAATTTGGATCCCATTTGTGTTATAGTTCTTTTCTTTTGATAATATTCTATTGTGTCTTCCATGACATTGAAGGAAACTATCTTGGGAAAACTTGATTTCAAGAAAGCTAACCCCCATTTACAAGTACTATGAACTTGTAGATGAGATGTAGTATTATGGACGTTTAGATGTGAAGTACTATCCATTGCATTTTGAATGACACCTGCACTAGTCAACTTAATTATCTCCAATATACAGAGAAAACTCTGAGCATAGCCCTTAAAGTTGCCAATTGATAAAACTCTGAGCATAGCCCTTAAACTCTGAGCATAGCCCTTAAAGTTGCCAATTGATAAAACTTCTCTGGAGCAAGATAACATCTCTACTTTTCCTTCCTCAAAATAAGTTTTCTTGATATCTTAAAAGTATGTCTTTGGAACAATTTCGTCTTGGTCCCAGAGCGTTCTGTGTGCTTGCATATCAAATATGTCACATGTAAGATATCTCCCATTGTTTCAAAGTCTCCATGTGGATATTTTAAATGCACTTCAAGATTTATAATGTTGGTGATTATCACTACACATCTTCTCTCACCACAACGTTGGAAATGACATACATTCATAGAATCAAGACTATGAATTCATCCAAAAGCCACCGCTTCATTCTTCTTATATAACACCACATCCATACCCTTTGTTAGGGTGAATACCTATTTTATGTACAAAAATAGATTAGCAACTCAAAAAAAGACACAATAAATAATCATTGAGCTTATTATTAATTAATAACTTTTATATTAAAACTAGCAGAGAAAACATTAAACCTGAACCCTACATCATAAACTTTAAACAATTAATACCAAAACATCTTAACCACTGTTAATCCTAAACTTTAAACATTTTATCCCTAAACCCTAAACTCCTAGACACTAAATCCTAAACCCTAAACCTAAAACTCTAAATTCTAAACCCTAAATCCTAAATCCTAAATCCTAAACCCTAAATCCTAAACCCTAACCCTAAAATACAACCAAAATTTAATGCATTTTTTTAATTTGTGCAACAGGTTGGATATATCCCCCAACCCATTGCTTGAGCAACAGGTTGGGGTGATATATCCAACCTGTTGCACAAATTAAGAAAATAAAAAAAATCAAGAATTTTCTTGATTTGTGCAATAGATTGGATATACGGTTGGGGGTGTACCCCCAACCTGTTGCTTGAGCAACAAGTTGGGGGATATATCCAACCTGTTCCACAAGTCAAGAATTTTCTTGATTTCTGCAACAAGTTGGGGGATATATCCAACCTATTGCACAAATCAAGAAAATTCTTGACTTGTAGAACAGGTTGGAAGGTATATCAACCTATTGCACAAAAATCAAGAAAATTCTTGACTTGTTGAACAAGTTGTATATATCCCCCAACTTGTTGCTTGAGCAACAGGTTGGGGGATATATCCAATCTGTTGCAAAAATCAAGAAAATTTTTTATTTGTGCAATAGGTTGGATATCCCCCAACCTGTTGCTCAAGCAACAGGTTGGGGGTGCACCCCCAACCTCTTACAATAGGTTGGGAGGTATATCCAATTTGTTGCACAAATCAAGGAATTTTCTTGATTTGTGCAACAGGTTGGATATATCCCCCAACCTGTTGCTCAATCCAACCTGTTATACAAATTAAGAGAATTCTTGACTTGTGGAACAAGTTGGATATATCCCCCAACCTGTTGCTCAAGCAAGAGGTCGGGGGTGCACCCCCAATCGTATATCCAATCTGTTGCACAAATCAAGAAAATTCTTAATTTGTGCAATTTTTTTGATTTGTGCAACAGGTTGGATATATCCCGTAACCTGTTGCTTGAGCAACAGGTTAGAGGATCAGGTTGGGGGATATATCCAACCTATTGCACAAATCAAAAAAATTCATTAAATTTTGATTGTATTTTAGGGGTTAGGGTTAGGGTTTAGGGTTTAGGATTTAGGATTTAGGGTTAGGGTTTAGGATTTAGGATTTAGGGTTTAGGATTTAGAGTTTAGGGTTTATGATTTATTATTTAGGAGTTTAGGGTTTAGGAATTAAATGTTTAAAGTTTAAGATTTACGGTGGTTAAGATGTTTTGGTATTAATTGTTTAAAGTTTATCCAACCAACCGTATATCCAATTTGTTGCACAAATCAAGAAAATTCTTGATTTGTGCAATTTTCTTGATTTGTGCAACAGGTTGGATATATCCAATACTAGGTACGACCCTTTGCAAAGGCTTTACTTTAAGTAATTATAAGTCTACCTAGTTAAAGTATCCTACTTATTAGGGACAAGCATATAGGCTAAAAGCACACCGATTCATATTTTCTTACATTCATGCTGCATGGTGTATCAGAAGAAATGAAGAAGTATGTGATAAGAAATATTCATAAGAAATATATATTCCATATCATGGATTCGTACCATGGATATTTGGTGGTTGCTAAAGTAGAAAAATGATATGGATTCAATGATACTGTAGTTTTGTACAAAGCCTTAGACAAAGTTTAAGGCTTTTTCAAAGTATTACATATTGTAACAAAGATAAGCAAGTATGCTAAACCTCTTCTAGATTCTATGGTTTTAAATACCTACCTTACAAATACATTATCTAATTCTTCATTCTTCGACTAACAAGTATGATACACATGGAAGAAAAGCATACATGCTAAAAGTACTTGTGTAAATTTTAATATTTCCTTATTTTTTAAATTAATTCAATTCTTTGATTGAATACGTTTTTAAAATTTAAAGGTTATTAGTATATAATATACATAATTTTAAATGTTATTAATGTATAATATTAATAATTTATATATTTATTTAAATTTATACAGTAATTACATTATATTTATATTAGTTTTTAAGTTAATAATTTATATTTTTATTAAAACTAAATTTTAATATCTAGTTAATAGCATGAAGAATATTATAGAGATTTTTCATATTAAGAACTACCTTACAAATACATTCACTAATTCTTCATTATTTTAAGCTTAAGTATTATATAAAGCACATATGCTACAAGACTTCCCATTCAAAAATATTTTCATTGTTATATTTTTTTAATTAATGTATTTATATATTTTTTTAAATATAATATTTATATTAATTTATAGATTAACAATATATATTTTTAGCAAAATTTTATTTGAATATTAGTTAATAAAAATTTATTATATTATGGAGCAAAAATATTATAAATGGATTTCTTATATTAATAAAGTGTCTTGAGAAGAGTTTTGGAAGAGATTTATGGTTAAATTTTATTTTGAAGCTCTTGCGTATGCAATAGAACTTTGAATGAAAGAGAGAATGAAGGACGTTCTACTTAAAGTGAACCTAAAAGAACTTTAAAAAACCTAAAAAACTAAAAAAAGCTGACTTTACCTAAAAGCTACCCATTTCCTATAAAACTCTACTTCTCCTCATTCTCTGTCACAACTTTCCTGGAGCTCCTCCACCACCTCCCCACCCAGGTACTCCCTCCCTCCCCTTCCCCTCTCCTCCCTCCCCTCCCTTCCCCTCTTCTCCCACTTCCCATCCCCTCTCCTCCCTTCCCTTGGCTTATCTAGGGATGATGGAATTATATGGATTACACCTAGACTAGTCGCAAAGTTGCTAGATCTTAACTCCTCCAAACTGCCTTCAACCTTGTGTTATGTGTTCGTTTATGTTTGGCACATCACCAAGATCCAATTTTATCTTAGAGTCGCTAGCTCTTGACATCACTTCCAAAAGTGAACTGCTATTGAGTTTGCTTTCAGTTTCCACATTTTTTATAGCATGTTTTCTTGTGTAGTAGTTATCTCCACCTTCTTCTAAGCATCACTAATTCCAACATCACCAAGATCCAAGATGACCTCAGACTCGCTAGCTCTTAATACCACTTCCAAATATATATTGCTAATGAGGTTTCTTGTAATTGTCATCATTTCTAATGGCATGTTCTCTTGTGTATTAGTTGTCTCCATCTCCTTCCTTGCATAATTGATTCCAACATCCTGTAAATAAAGATGCATTTACCGAATGTAGACATTTTACTTAGAATCTAGGAATAGGTAAGTTAGTAACCAATTAACCTAATACAAGGTCCTCATGCATGAGTACTGTTATGGATAAATTTGTCTAAGGAAAAAGGCATTAATATGTGCGTGTGTTTGTATGTGTGGCAATAGTATAATAAAATATGGTGTGTAATAGCACCAAGAGACATGAGATTTTGAGACGTAAAATTGTTATACGTCAGCAACTTAGCAGCCGATAGAGGGAAGAGCAGAAGCAGCTTGTAGATGCTTGGATTTAGAAGTGCCTTGCTACAGCAAGGGCTCAACATTAGGCACTTTTGGATCACAGAGCTGAGTATACCTTTCATGCGTAGGAGTCCTTTTGCATTCAAACGGGACAAAAATTCAATACACACTTTTTCTCTACTTTTTCAACATGTTCACTTCAATTTGGACTATATTTCAAACTTGGAGCTCCCATATATATGAGGTGAAGCATTCCAATAAAAATCTTTTTGGTTGCTTTGTTGGCTTTAGGAAAGACTTCATGCTATATTGTAAGCTTGTTCATATTTGCAATGTCCAAGGTGCAAGGATTCCATAGGATGTCATTCTAGAGTTCTTGTGGCTTTCTAGGCGCAACTGTAAGGCAAGCTAGTAGTATCTTGTTTTTTATAATCTTTGGGCTAGAAAGTGTTCATATTTCACAGTCTTCATAAATATTTTTAGAGAAGACTCTAGAAGTCCCTTAAGAATAGAAAAGTCACCCAAAAAAATCTTTTAATCCATGGAGGGATTGCAGTGAACCTATGGAGTTCTAGGTTTGGATCTCAACCCCTACTTCCCTTATTAAGGAGTCCATTCAACATTGTTTATGGGATTACAAAGAGGAAAAGTTAATCTAGAAGAGATTTCTAGACTTTTGTGTACTTTTGTTCCCTCCCACATCTTCATGACCTGCAGGGCTTGGCGGCTTGGCTCTCTCTTTTGGAGCATCAAATCCTTTATAAAATTCATAGCTCCTCTTGGCTACTTTCAACTCGATGACATTTAGTTGAGTCCTGCTCTTTGGATGTTGTTCCTTCTCCTTATAGACCTGCACATGCCTTGGTGGATACTTTTTGTGAGATCTTAGGAAGCATTTCAGCATGGCATATATAGAGATCTAGATGCACAGAGTGCCATTTGCAGGTTTCCAGGTCCACCTCTCTCACACTTTGGCCAGTATTTGGATAAACATTGTATACACTCTAATGTCCGTGTTAGAAATTTAAATTTAAATAGATGTAATGCGTCATTCTTCTTCTTCAATCAAGTTTTGAGCTTCAACACTTACATTAGTAGCATCATGAGAGCTCTAGGCATCTCCTTTGCATCACCATTTCCTTCAAGTCCTGCATCACCTTCAAAACAACTTGCTCATGCATGACTTTGTGTCTTTCGATATGAACAGTACATATCATCCATGCCCACTATTCTCATATCATCCTCCATGAAGTTCCTGAAAGAACAACTAAGGGAACCTTAGCAAAAGCAATGCACCACCGTGGATAATCCACAGTAAGAAATTACATTGAAACACTATGAAAGTAACATTTTATCTCATATTCTCCTCTTTAGAGCACCTCCTGAGGTTCAAGATGCTTCTTTTCTTGAAAAATAAAATCATGGATCACATATTGATCCTGCAACTATATGGTCACATGGTAACATGGGAGATCTCCTCAAATGGTGCCATCAATAGTCATAGAGTTTATAGAGACTATGATAGGCCATGATACAAGGTAGTTGATGTTTGAGGAGGGATGAGAAGGATGATGAATGATTACAAGGGAGGAGAAGCAAGCGGAGGACTAGGTGTAAGGATGAGGGTAGATGAATATGCATGAGTAGGAGGAGTAGAAGCAACAAGAGCAGGCGTGAGCATGAGGCAATAGGAGCTTGCATGAGTAGGAAGAAGGAGGATTAGGCATGAGCATGAGGGAAGAGGACAATGGTGAGGGAGGAGGAGGAGCAGGAAAAAGTAGCAAGGGGGAAGGAGGAGGACACCTGTGGGAGGAGGGAGGAGGAGGAAAAAGCAACAAGGGGAGGAGGAGGAAGCACGTGGGAGGAGGGAGGAGGAGGCATGTGGACAAAGGGAGGAGGAGGGGGGGAGGCAGGAGGGAGGCATGGGAGGGAGGAGGAGGAGGAGGAGGAGGAGGAGGAATAGGATGTGTGGAAGAGGAGGAGGGAAGAGGGAGACAAGGAGGAGGATGGGGGGAGGAGGAGGGAATTCAAATTCAAAATTCAAAATTCAAAAGTTTGACTTTGGAGGATGGGGGGAGGAGGGAGAGAGAGGGAATTCAAATTCAAAATTCAAAATTTTGACTTTGGGAAAAGTGCCCCCTCCTTGTTGTAAGAGGTGTAAGAGGTGGCCCCCTCCTAGGTGTAAGAGGTGTAAGAGGTGGGATCAACTAGGCTTAACCCACCTAGGTAGGGGGGGTTAGGACTCCCTTGGATCCAAGCATTAGGCCTAATCCATTTCTTAACCCATTCCTTATGAGGCCCTTTTGAGACCCCAATTCTCCCCTAATGGAAAGGGTGTGACCGCGAGCCAAACACTCCTATAGAGCCTCCTTGGTGCTGCAAAGTTAGGACAGACTCTAGAACCATCGGGTATCTTTTAGGGATATCAAGATAGTTCCACGGTCCTAGCCACCAAAACTCTCTAGGTAGATGCTATCCTGGACGAGGCTTGGGACCTAGAAGCTGCAAAAACAGACCGCCTCAGCTTTGTTGCATGGAGGAGGATGCACTCAGACTAGGTTGTGCCTAGGAAGAGGGGCCCGAGGCTTGCTGCAAGGGAGAGGACTATGGCACCACCTTGCCTAAAGACACGGGCTTGGAGAGAGAAGGGCTACAAGTATTGGAGGGGGCAGAGGGGGCTGCAGTCTTGGAGGTAGGGAGGGGAGGCAGACAAGAAGAAGGGGGAGGGGCGGGTGGTACGGGTGACTGCAAGTTCATGGTGGTGAGGGGAAGGGGGGAGGGGGGACTAAAGGGGTGGTGGAGGAGGGGGAGGTCAAGAGGGGGGAGTGGCCTCCATGGAGGGGGTCCACCAAGACATGCTCAACGGTGGCCCCAGGCTCCTGTTGCAAAGGGACCTCAGCACTCTGCTATGTTGGTGGGTGCGGCTCAGTCCAAAGATCGAAGAAGGTCTCCTCCTCCTACTCCATAGGGTCAACTTTTCTTCTGAGGCTAGGGGATCACTAATCAAGCTCTTTCGTGCTCTCTAACCCTAGCCCAAATACCTGCAATGCTTTAGGAATTTCTTACTAGGCTTCTTGCATTCAACCTTGGTCCAAGTCCCTTGAGAGGGCTCGACCCAAGGTGTTAGTGAGTGTTGATGATGATCCGATTGACTAGACTAATGTTGGGAAGCTGTCTCCCCCTGCCTAGGCTGAGGGGGAGCCCCTGCTCCTACCTAGGTTGAGGAGGATCCCTACCCTAGCCTCTCATGCAATCTCGAGCTATAAGTGTCCCATCTATCTACATTGGAGGCACTGGCCTGGAAGCCCAGAGACCTCAATTCTCTGACGTAGTTCGCCTCCATCCAAGGTCTCTAGAAGGATCTCCTCAGGAAGTTTCTCGAGGGCATCCACAATCACTTTGAGCTTGGGGACCCCATCATCTACACTGTGGCTACCAAGGGAGGAGGACACTCCAACACCGTACCAAAACATCCTCCAATAGACTGGAGAATGGATCTATACTCCTTCGAGATCCCCAAGAAGCGGAGCATCACCAAGAAGTGAGGTATGTGGTGAGTCATGTCCATGTCCACCACTACCAAGGGAAGAGGAAGACCAGATGAGGACCAAGAAAGATAGGGCTCTACTCCACAAGTGACAAGGTGGTCTCTGGAGAGCTCAACTGGAGAAGGAAGACCCCTCTCCCATAGATGGTAACCTCTTGGATGTGGTCATCCCCCAAGGCTAAACTCGCATGAAGCCAATCCTGAATTTTTTGCCTCGAGGGGGTGAGCCCAACAATCCAGCCTACTAAGGCCCTGTTTTGAAGAGCCTCCGTTGCACTTTGAACATGTTGCTTATCCTCTGAAGAGAGCAAAACCTTAACAGTATTGGGATTCAAAGGTGCTATCATTTGAGCCCCTCTTTCCAAACCAAGGGTCACTGTCAAGGTTGATCTTTAGAAAAAATCAATTAGCCTGATACTACATGAAAAGGAAGGCGGAACAAAGGGATACCCTCCACTATAGCCGATGGGTCATAGCAAAGTGAAACAGTTCATATTAGAGGCTTAGTCTGAGCATTTTAACTATAGAAGGAAAAGGCACCTTTATTTTTAAAAAAAGAAGGCTATTTTGAAAGTGACTTGTGGGGCTTTTTCCCAATTCAAGATGTACATGAAGCTTGTATGATTTTTTCTTGGAAGCTATTTAATCATAATTTAAATACATAGGAGATGGAATCAGAGCACCACTTCTATGGGGGGAGATTGCACCCAAGATGCTTGTTCTGTCTCTTATGTTTGTGAGTTCTGAATGTTTGTGTGTACTTTTGTATAGTGTTTGTTGTTTTTCTAAGGATTTGTAGGTTCTGTGAGCATTTCCCATCTAAGAAGGCAAGTTTTGCCAAGTGGGTCCAATTTGTACGAAAGCTTTTCCAAGTTTTTCCAATCTGCATGAAAGCTTTGTTCTTGCTACCAAGTTCTATAGTGAACAAAGACAAACCACTAAAGGAGCTAAGTGTGACAATAGACGCTGTCAGCCCCATTTGCATAATCCAAATGTTGAAAAAGATTGGTTTGTTAAGGACACGACTACTGTTCTTAGGAGTGCTAAAACGAATAGTTCTATTGATCCTTCCAATCCTTGCTACTACACACATTCTTATCTATTATTACGAGATCTTGTAAAGTCATTGTGGTCATGATTCACATAGCTTTATTAGCAAGCCAATATTGATTAGAGACTATGTAGCATAAAGAGTTCTAATCTTTTTCCATTAAGCTCTAGCTAACTGATGCAATACTTGCTCCCCAAGCCATCAGACAAGTCGGTAAGTGATTCACATAATGAAGTAGCTCAAATGAGGTGTCTATTGGTCTAACCTTAATGTGCCATCACTAGATTCTTGTTCACATCAAACCTCCAAGATATGATTCTAACAACAACTAGGTATCATAATGACTAGCAAGCAGCTCCCACACGAAGACGCTCCTTATGTAGTAATCAATAAGCAGGTCAACAATGACAATGATTAGAATCTCTACCACTTACACACCAGTGAGATTTAAGCACTAGCATAAGTGATCAAAAGTAATGTGTTTCACCACACCAATTAAAAACATAATCGTGGCTATTGGGAACATGGTTTCATCCATAGTTCTCTCAGTTTCTTTCCACGTAGGCTTCTTTGCACCTTCTTCAGGAACTCCACCATCAAATAATGGGACTAGGGGGGAAACTCAAGCTTAGAGCTCTGCAGAGGTGATTTTGACTAAATCCTACATGAGGGTAGTCCCTTAATAGCACAGCCCATGATATGAGTGCATGTTAGGCCTCTAGGTAATTTTAAATACTTGTTCTTGAAAGCTCCATGCCACAAAAAGTCGTGTGAGTCTTGTCTCATAGTCTCCCACACAGTCCCTTCATCCATGTGGCTAGCAATCCATGGCTTGAGGTAGGGTACTAGAATCTAGAAGACGTCAAAAATTCTTCAACTGCTTGTAAGGATCAAGGCAGAATCCAAAGTCCTCTAAAAGTCATGTTAATATCTCTGTCAAAATGAAACATTTGTTGCTCTCTAGTCTTTAATGTGACATGGGATAAAGTTCTCGGGTGCTACCATTTAGCCGGCTATGGTATTGGTAATGTCATTATACACTTACACTCCCAATATTACAGTTTGCTACTCTGATGCACCAAACATATTAACAGCACAATGAGGTACAATGAGATGGCCTATACCCATTATATGGCTATATAATCAAACTAGCACTCCAAACATCACTCCAGTCATTTTTTTATTTTTCTATGCTTTGGGCAATTGCAAAAAATATTATTTGAAGGGACCCCTCCTTCTCCCAATGGTACCTTTGTTTAGGGCTTTTTCTCCACCAAACAATGGTATGTCGCCAAACCAATTTCAATTTTGTAAGTATGTTTACATGCTAACATAAACATATAGATACCTATATGTATATATTGTGAAGATTGTGGGAGAGAGGGAAGGATCTCACTTGCGGCTTTCTCACATGCACAATGGGGGAATACACACAAAGGTGGAGGCTGAAAACAGTTTTCCTCTTCTTAGTTGTATATGCCAAAAGAACTCAAATACAAAGAAATAGAAGAACCCTATATGTGGGTCTCAAACCAAACTCAACTAACTAAGGTGGCATACTAACTGAGCCACAAACTAGAGTAGATAAGGATAGCTATCATCCAGCTATTATTCGTGGGCGGTATACCAACCGCATCTCCAGCTAACAAGTCGGTGACATAAATCCATAACAGTCACCCTGGCATATCGCGAGTGGAGCTCGATATCTCAACACTCCCCCTCGAGCTCAATCCCAAATCCTGCACACCAAGCAGGTCTCTGAACTTGCGCAGCTTCTCTGCGCCTAATGCTTTCGTGAATATGTCAGCTACCTAATCCTCTGTGCTGACATAAACTAGATCAATAAGACCTAGTAAAACCTTGTCCCGCACATAGTGATAATGCACCTCAATGTGCTTTGTTCTAGCATGAAAGACTGGGTTCTTTGCCAAATGTATACTGCTCATGTTGTCACAATGAATGACAACCGGCCTGATGCATATCATAAAGTAGCTTATGCAACCAAGCTACCTCACATGCAGCCATTGCTGCACCCCTGTACTCAGCCTCTGTGCTCGACAAGGCAACTGTAGGCTATTTCTTGCTGCTCCAAGTGACTGTAGCACTCCCAAAAGAGAACACATATCCACTGGTAGATCGTCTATCAGAAATACTACCAGCCCAATCAGCATCAGTGTATCCATGCAACTGTATCCGAACCCCAGCCTCATAAAATAGTCCATACTGCAATGTGGACTTCACATACCTGAGTATGCGTCTAGCCGCATCCAAATGCGGTTTCCTTGGAGCCTGCATAAACTGACTTACCAACCCAACAGCATAGCTCAAATCTGGCCTGGTAATAGTCATGTAAATCAAACTTCCTACTATGCGTGTGTACATAGTAGGGTCTTCCAGAAGCTCACTTGCATCTGTGCTCAGCTTCACATTATGCTCCAAAGGAACTGAAATAGGCTTACAGCCTGTCATCCCATATTTGGACAGCATGTCCAATCCATACTGCCTCTGCAAGAGCTGTATCCCACTTGGTGATCTAATCACCTCAATGCCCAAGAAATAACGCAGCTCTCCCAAATCCTTCATCTCAAACTTCTGCTTCAATAGCATTTTCACATGAAGGATATCTTCATCACTATCACCTGTGATGATCAAATCATCAACATAAATGACCAGCAGCATAATCCCTTTCTCTGTTTTTCTCACATAGAGTGAGAAATCTGCCTTGGAAATCTGAAAGCCAATAGTGACAAGATATTGTCCTATCTTGTCAGACCATGCTCTAGGTGCTTGCTTTAAGCCATACAAGGCTTTCTTCAACCTGCAAACAAACTCAGGATGAGTAGCATGAACATAACCTGCTGGCTGCTCCATAAAGACCTCTTCTTGCAAATCACCATGCAAGAAGGCATTCTTTACATCCATCTGATGTAAAGACCATCCCTTTGATGCAGCCATAGCAATGGCTGCTCTTACGGTTGCCATCCTTGCAACCGGGCTGAAAGTTTCTTCATAATCAATGCCATATGTCTGTGCATACCCCTTGACAACTAATCTTGCCTTGTATCTATTCACAGAACCATCTGCATTGTGCTTGATCTTATAAACCCACTTACAACCAATTGCAGTCTTGCCTTTAGGCAAAGGCACCAATTCCCATGTAGCATTAGCATCCAAGGCATCCATTTCTTCATCCATGGCTTTCTCCCATTTTTCATTTCCCATGGCTTGCTCAAAAGAAGTGGGTTCTGGTTCCTGTATCACTTTGACCATATAGGGCATAGTGAATGGCTGTAAATCAATCATATTTCAACCTATCCACAAGATACCTAACCCTGGTAGACCTGCACAAAATAGGCTCACTTCCAGGTGCTCTCAAAACATCCATGGTCTTTCTTACTCCAGGTGTAACAATAGAAGGAATACCCAACTCATCATCAATGCTCTGTTCTGAGCCACTGGATTCACCATCCACACAAGAGTGACCTGCATTCACATCATACATGGGCTGATCTACCTTCTCTTTTCCTTTTCGTGATACCTGCGTACCACTCTCTGCATTGCTTTCAGGGGATTCTCTTGATCTCAATCTGCCTGTCCATGGCAAAGTATGTGAACCACTGGTAGAGGACACTCCAGGTCCACTGATATTTTATGATTGCTGCTGTGCATTCTGTGCAGCATTACCATTTTGTGCATCTACATCAATCATCACATTTACTGGTTTATACTAGCTGCTCATCTCATCAAAAACAACATCTCTGCTCACTGTGAACTTACGTGTAGAAGGGTTATAGCATCTATACCCTTTCTGCTGCAGAGAATAACCAATAAAGATGCACTTCTCAGCTTTTGGATCCAACTTGGACCTCAACTCATCTGGCACATGGACATAGGCAATGCAACTAAAAATCTTCAAATGAGAAATATCTGGTTTCCTATAAGTATACATCTCCTCTGGCGTCATGCCATGTATTGCTGCAGTGGGAGTCCTGTTCATTATATAGACTGCTGTAGCAACTGCTTCAGCCCAATAATAATCTGGTAGATCTTTTTCATTTAGCATAGCCCGAGATACCTCTCCAATATGCCTGTTTTTTCTTTCTGCAATTCCATTTTGCTGTGGGGTATGACTGCATGAATATTGCTGCTTTATACCATGCTCCTGCAAGAACCTTGCAAACTCATTTGAGAGGTACTCTCCCCCTCCATCTGACCTTAGGCATTTTATTTGCAGGCCTGTTTCTTTTTCAACCATAGCTTTGAAAGCTTTGAAGTGCCCAAACACTTCACTTTTGTTTTTCATAAAATACACCCACAGTTTTCTGCTGAAGTCATCAATAAATGTGACAAAATAGTGACAGCCTCCAATAGATGCAGCTTTTGTAGTCCACACATCAGAGTGGATTAACTCCAATGGCTTTTTACTCTCTTGAACATGCCTAGGAAAAGGTTTCCTTGCCTGTTTCCCAAATTGACAGGCTTCACAAACCTTGTGCATTTCTGCAACCTTGAATTTAGGCAATCCTGCAACAATATTTTGGGCTTGCATTGATTTTAGTCGCTGTATATTAACATGACCAATGCGTTTGTGCCAGATATCAATATCTGCAACTACACCGGTCCCATGTGCAAACATTGCTGCACTCAATTCAGGCATGTCTGCATCCAACGTAAACATCCTGCCCTTCTTCTTTCCTTTTGCTATCAAGCGACCGTTATTTTTCATATCCTCAACAAAGCATCCATGAGGATTAAATCTAACCTGCAAGCCCTGCTCAACAACCATTTGACCAACACAGAAACCAGGTTCTTGGTGATGTTCGGGACATGAAATACATCAGACAAGTATTTCTTTTTTCCATCCTGCATAGACAAAGGAATTTTGCCAATCTGCACAATAGGATGTGCAGTGTCATCACCAGTCTCCACAAATCCTGGTTTTTCAATTTTTCTTGCATCCTGCATCCATTCAGTGTGACCTGTCATGTGGTTTGACGCACCCGAGTCAACATACCACACATCATTGCTTTCTTCTGCACTTGTTACAGAATTTGTCATATGCTACACCATAAACAAATGCTCATTTCTGTCATCACCCTGTCTACTAGAGGATGCATAATTGCCTTGCTGCAATTTTCCACTCATAATGTCATTCTGCTTTTTGTAGCAGTCTTTAGCCATATGACCCATTTTGCCACAATAGTAGCATTCAACATTACTGTTTGCATTTTGGCTTCTTTGCCATCCACCACAGCCTCTTTGGCTCCCCCTGCCTCTAGAGTTACCACGTCCTCCTGCATAGGACTGGTTTTCTTGCGTTTGCTGCATATTCTGATTTCTACCACGGCCTGCAGATCGGCCTCCTCTACCTCTGCCTCTACCTCTGCCAGCATTTGAGTAGAAGACAGTTTCTTTTGAAGTTCCTGCTGAAGAAGATGCACCCCCATTTCTCTGCTCTTCAGAAATTAGAGGAGCAATCAACTCCTCAAAATCAGGAAAGTTTTCACGGATGGCAATGGATGTCCGGAACTGTGCATAATCCTTTCCTAGACCATTCAAGGTCACAGAAACCAAATCATCATCATCCACTGGCGACCCAATGGAAGCAAGTGCATCTGCAATTTTCTTCACTTCCATGTGGTAGTCATTTATGCTCAAATTTTCTCTCTGCACATTGTGCAACTCCTGTTTGAGTTGCATTTTCCTGGCTTGCGTATTTGTGCTATACATTTTTGCCAAAGTATCCCATGCCTCCTTTGGCGTATTTGCATCCTGAATATGCACAATTATGGAGTCCGAAATACTGATAGACAGCCAGTACATAACTTTCCTGGCTCTCTCATGCCATCCTTTGAATGCCTGCATTTCCTGTTGACTGGGAACATTAGGAAGAACAGGTTCTTCTTCATTTCCTGTAATGAATTCCCAATAGCCTTTTCCCATTAAGAAATTCGTCATTCTAAACTTCCATGCCTGGAAGTTGTTCTTGTCAAGCTTTTCAGTGACAATCTGTGAAAGAGAATCAGACATCACAGAAACTAGATCATCATCTTCCACTGGCGACCCAAGGAAGCAAGTGCATCTGCAATTTTCTTCACCTTCATGTGGTAGTCATTTATGCTCAAATTTTCTCTCTGCACATTGTGCAACTCCTGTTTGAGCTGCATTTTCCTGGCTTGCATATTTGTGCTGTACATTTTTGCCAAAGTATCCCATGCCTCCTTTAGCGTACTTGCATCTTGAATATGCACAATCATAGAATTTGAAATACTGATAGACAGCCAGTACATAACTTTTTTGGCTCTCTCATGCCATCCTTTAAATGCCTACATTTCTTGTTGATTGGGAACATTAGGAAAAACTGGTTCTTCTTCATTTCCTGTAATGAACTCCCAATAGCCTTTTCCCATAAGGAAATTTGTCATTCTAAACTTCCATGCCTGGAAGTTGTTCTTGTCAAGCTTTTCCATGACAATCTGTGAAAGAGAATCAAACGCCATTACAGAACACTACAAAATATTCTGTCACTACAAAAAACATAGCTTTTGCCTCACATGGGCAGATTTGCAAACTGACGAAAGTGGTATTTGACCACACAGTCACTTCCTAGTGACGATTTTGCATCAACAGGCAATAGGCATGAATCTGCAACTCCCAATATCTCTGCACACAGGCATACGATGCAATTTCTGCGACACCTTTCCACCGACTAGCCGCGCAGTGGTCGCACAGCAGTGGTCGCACAGCAAAAAACAGGGCCTTTCTCTGAGTGCCTGCGAAGAACTTCCGCCTTCAAAACGGGCCCCGAAACGGCCTCAAATCAGAAAAATAAAGTCACTGTGGGCTCTGTCCTCACCCGCAACATATACTGCGCTCTCGCCACACCGCGAAGGGCGTCTCAATCTGAAACAGTGCACTCCTGCACTTCTGGCTGTGCTACCTGCAGAGATTTGCTCCCAAACTCGAAATAGGAAAGCAACACTGGTCCTCTTACCAGGACACCACGAACTTGGCTTGCTTTCTTGAGCTCCTTACCACGAACAAGGCTCTGATACCATGTGAAGATTGTGGGAGAGAGGGAAGGAGTCTCACTTGCGGCTTTCTCACATGCACAATGGGGGAATACACACAAAGGTGGAGGCTGAAAACAGTTTTCCTCTTCTTAGTTGTATATGCCAAAAGAACTCAAATACAAAGAAATAGAAGAACCCTATATGTGGGTCTCAAACCAAACTCAACTAACTAAGGTGGCATACTAACTGAGCCACAAACTAGAGTAGATAAGGATAGCTGTCATCCAGCTATTATTCGTGGGCGGTATACCAACCGCATCTCCAGCTAACAAGTCGGTGACATAAATCCATAACAGTCACCCTGGCATATCGCGAGTGGAGCTCGATATCTCAACATATATATCCACATATTTATATCTATATACATATCTAAATATATAAATATAAATATATATGTATATAAATAATTATATACATACGTGTGTGTGTGTGTGTAAACATATATATATATATATATATATAGTGAGGTGTATGCATTACTTCTTTTCTACCCATTTGGTTAAAAGTTCATGGGCCCATGAAAAAAGAACTCATCAACTATAAAGCCCCATCCTCATGGTCCAAATAACACTTTCGTTGACAACTCTCCAAAGCACTTAATTCCCTTACACCCATCACTAATGAATGCTATTCTAACTGTGTTCAACCTTTTGTATCTCCCCAAGCAGTAAAAGGCATGCCTTCAATGCCATGTCAACGTGTAGCTCCCATTTATGTTTCTTCCTTTGCCAGTATCTTTTCCCCACATGTGGCATTTCCTCTCACAAGGATCCAACAACCATGTAGACCAAGCCAATAATGTCTTCTACCACCTTTATGTAAACATTCATCTAGCAGTGCTACTATAAATACCCTTAAAAGTGTTAATGCAGTACTTGTTCATGGCTAACCACTATCTTGTCTTCCCTACTCTACTAGGCAAGGAGATGGAGGGAAGAAAATGTGTCTATGTGTGTGTGCATGCATGCATGTGCGTGCGTGCGTGCCTGCGTGCATGTGTGTGTGTGTGTGTGTGTGTGTGTGTGTGTGTGTAGCAAGCTAAGGGTGTCCACTTCTGGACCACTTGCGGGTGAGTGTGACCCCCCCTCGAGTGAAAATACAAAGGTTTTGCTTCGGTGTGAAATACCTCGATCGAGGTATCCTCTCCAATGAAATTCGCACATGAGGACAACCGAACCAAGCCAATACCTCGATCAAGGTCGTAGACTTACTTTCACCAAACCGAGCCTATACCTCGATCGAGGTATTGTGGCAAGCCACCTATACCTCGATCGAGGTATCGTGGATAGATGACATCGCTCCTGTCACATACCACGATCGAGGTATCTGGCATCCGACATGGCAGATGACATACCTCGATCGAGGTAGCATGGCAAGTCCAATAACCTCGACCGTGGTGTGCTCCTCATCATTGCCCTCCAAAGCAATGACCACGAAGATATCACCAATACACAAAATATCTGTAAGCTGGTCATAATCTCTAGAGGAACTGAATCCCACATCCTGATCATCATGTACCTCCTCCCAAGGCTAGAAGGGAGAAAGCACTCGCCATGCCCATGGATCGGCCCATGGTATCATGGAGCACCCTCCCCAATCATCATCAATGCATGCGGAGCAAAAACATGCAAACTGTCGACAAAAGATCATGGGGTGAGACTCACTTATGCTCCTGATGGAATGGAAATCAAGAGTGTCAGACACTGAACAACAATCAAAAGGCCTAGACCGATCAAGACTCCCAATGTCCATGCACCAAAAATACTGGCTCACCACCCTATCGTCACACGATTGAAAGGAGGACATAGCACTAGTGGATAAAAGCTGGCTGCACCACCACACCACATCATGTGCATCCTTGAAGCGATTGGCACTGTGATGCAACTGGTATCGATGCAAAGCACGCTTCAAGCAAGCACCTGCACCATCATGCTCTCCCTTACCATGCCCTGTCTCGAAGTATCTCCATGTGATCGGAATGCCTGTCTCACAGTGCCACCTGTAGAACCAATAAAATTGTCTAGCAGATTTGAACTGACCACCATAGCTGTCTGACCAGATCCGGTGCTGCTGCCATGTGACACCATGATCCCTCAAGAAACTAGCATGCAAAGTGAAGCAATGCTGCACAAAATGGGCATCATGAAATAGATCATCACTAATGTAGAAGTGATACTCTCGCACAATGACGCGTGAGTGCATTGTGCTATCAATGCCATCCACATGATCCTATGCATGATGATAGCTAATGTGCACAAATATAGCAACCTGTAATATGGCATTGAAAAAAAATATGACTATTGAAATAATTCAATATAATGAGGCCATAAAAAAACCAATAACTCAATCACACGTCACCTGTTCCGAGAAATAATACTCCGATTGGATCTCATGATGTGGTGCAAAGGTATAATTCTCCGCAAAGTCCACCACTGAGACAACCACCCCTATAGGAAATGTCCTGAAACATGCATGAAACTGATGATCCTCCCACTTCGTAGTGTGCGAGTGGTGTATGTAGCAGTACAGCTCCCCTCGAAAACTGTCAATGAATACAACACGTGGTGTCTCCTTCCCCACAAGCTGCAACCTCCTCGACTATGCACCACTATCTAAAGTCAGGGTACTATACTCGTACTACTGCCAATGAACCATCTACACGTCACAAGTATCTAGTGCAACTCGTGGCACTCTAGCAAAGTCACCACACAAAGTACACCTACCTTCCACACAATCAAGGGAGTGGAATAAAGCATCGCCATCTCGTGTACACAATATGGAATGAATGAAGTCGTGAGGGCTAGTAGAAACCACTCCCCTAAGACCATCAAGGGAATGGAATACATCATACATCAATCCAAAATCCACATGGTAGCAACAACAGCATGTGTCATGCTCCTAAGAGCATCGCACAAACCATGGCCTGCATTGCTCAAATGACCTCTGCCCAATCCTAAAGTTCGGGTGCACCTCTACAAACTGAGTGTACAACTCAGTTTGGGTACACTCCAAAAAACATGCACCATGCTCAATGTACACGCCGCGTGACACCCTCTTCCACAATGCCTTCTTGAACACCGGGATGCTCTGCAATGCTCCTCCCAAAATTGTTGTATGGACCTAGTGGAATAATCCAACAATCGATCGTTGTGAGGTGCACAACCACTCGAAGCCCAAAGACCATTAGTCTCACTATCCTCTAGACTCTGCCTCCTAATCATGCCTGCTCGCAATAATGTGTGCGGTGCAATCTAAAGAAGACGTGAAGCGGTACGCACATGGCCTATCATATGAGGTCTACCAATGGCAGCCACAATAGCACGACATGCTGCCAAGGCATCACTAGAGTCCTATGCTTAATAGAAGCATAGGAACGTCGAACACTGCTAAGGACCTCGCTACATACAACCCTATCTCTACGTGCACCAAGACTGGCAAGCCTCCTACACTCTACCAAGTCAGGGTGATCAATCAGGGATGTGAGAAGAGCAGTCTGCGAAGCTGGCATGAGGTCACTAAAAAAAGACTACACGATCTTGCTAGTACGATGACGGATAGTGGACTTCGGCAGGTCACGTCCTGAAGCAACACTACTGCTACAAGGTGGGGCAAGGGGATCGATGGGAGATGGTAGGGTGGAGGGGGGAAGGGAGGCGCCAAGGGGAAGGGGGGAAGGGGGACGGGGGAGGGGGACGGGGGAGGGTGGAGGGGGAAGAGGTAGAGGTGGAGGGCAAAATGTAGGTGGCTAGGGGAAGGGCGGAGGCTGGAGGTACGGGAGCGGATGAGGATGTGGAGGGGGGGAAAATGGAGGTGGGGGTGGGGGTGGAGGTGGAGGTGGGATGTATAGGTGGAGGTGGATCAGTGGTGGCAGCACGAGCTCTAGCTCTTGAGGCTCTCTTGCACTCACATGCCTTCCGCTTGTGCTCCTCGTCAATGAGATTTGGGGGGGGGTTCCTACATCTTTCACGTCTACTAGCTCTACGGCTTTGAGAACCCATTCTCAATGAAAGTAGGATGGAAGGTGTGACAAAGTGATGGGGAGGCAAGAATGGCTAAGAATGGGTGAAATGAATCAAAACGTGGTGTCTTATAGAGAGCCTCAACTCATCCACTAGATTGCTCTTACTCATCCACTAGATTGCTCTTGATTATTAATGGTGGAGAAGGTGCTAAGATTGAAAATAATTGGCTACTAAATTACGTTGGATTTTGTTTTGAAACTAATTTTTGTGGTTACTCCAAATACCTTGATCATGGTTATAAACCTCGATCAAGGTATTCTATGCTTCGGTCAAAAACCTCAATCGAGGTATTCTATGCACACCGTGGTCATATACCTCAATCGAGGTATTCTATGCCTCGGTCATAAACCTCGATCGAGGTATTCTATGCCCATGCACATCGCGGTCATAAACCTCGATCGAGGTAATCTTACCTCACGTACATCGTGGTCATAAACCTCGATCGAGGTATTCTATGCCTCATGCACTGAAATCACATGCATGTATAACTTACCATGCATGTTGATGATGTGGCTCGCCATCATCATGATGTGTATACATGTGGCTGATGTGGCACCATGCATGGTGATGATGTGGCAATATGGTGTGGAATATATGTGTCTCTTCCATGACGTCAAAATGTGATGTGTCATGATGAGTTGGCATTCATGAGGTGGTAGATTGACATGGCAAATTGAGGTGGAGGGATTGGTGATGTGGCAATGTTGACGAGGTATGCCAAGGTGGCAAGATGTGATGACATGGCTCCAAGAGTCCCTATGATGTGGAATGATGAGGTGGCACATGTGGCTGATGTGGTAGCATGTGTGGCAATCTAAGGTGGCATGGCAAGGAGTGATGTCACATCTCCTTGATGACATGGCACCATGCGGTCTAACAACGTGGCTTGGTTGCAAGGCAAAAATAGATGACTCAACCTTCCACATGGGCAAGATGCACACTCCAATGGCTTGCCACTAGGGTCGGTGATGCTCCTAGCCTACCTCACCAAGCCTAATACGAAGCCTACCTTGTCTTGGTATTAGGCTTGGGTGGCCCTTTTTCCCCCACAAAAGGGAGATTTCACTCTTGGAGGCCATATTGTATGTTTCCCTTACTCAAATTTAACCAAATTTTTTTCTTCTTATTTATCATGTGGAGGACTAAAAATATTGACATTTTTGAAATGTTTTGTCATGTTTGAGAATTACTAGATTTATTTTTAATATTCTTTGTTGATACTTTCAGGAGTAAAAGTAAAAATAAAACTTCAATCTTCCTAAATCTAACCGTTGGATTTGGGATTGGATGATTGAACCACACACCCTTATGTGCCTACTAACCTTCCACTGAATTGGATTTGCTTAATTATTTAAAATACTAAAAAAATGTGGTGTGCTACTAAAATGCATGTATTTTATGACTTTATTTATTATAAATAATTATTTATAATTAGAAAAATCATTCAAATAATTACCAATAAATCAAGTTAAGCTCTACATAATGTAAAGAGATTACCTACAAAGTTTAAATAACATTTAATCTAAAGTGAGTGAGAAATTTAGAATTTAATATGACACTCTTTGTTCATGACAAAGGTGTGACTACCCTAGAACCATGCCGTGTGACACAAACAAATTTTTTGTGTGTGCATCGAATTTTCAATCAAACTATACCATTGTGTGCACAATAGCATGTGTGACATTGTGTTTGAAGACTTCAAAGACTAGATCCATAGGGAAGTATGTGAGATTTGCATTTTTGTGTGCTAAAAAGCTTGTTTTTCCACCTCCTAAGGATTGGGGAGTGAACAAAAAGTGGACACCCTTAGCTTGCTACTTCCCGTGTGTGTGTTAAGAACCAGGTTAACTTAAGTTGGGAAGACAAGTGTCATAAACCCTCCTCCCTTGTTATCGAGGTCACAACAAATTAGAAGCTTAGCCATAAACCTAACCAACAACACGATGGAAAAATTTATGTAAAAAGGATGAATTTGTTCAAGTGTGGATTAGGTAGAGTATATAAGGTACATGGTTAGGTTGGAGAAGAAAAAATAATTAGAAAGAAGAGGCGGGGGAAGAGATTGGAAGACAAGGGGCCAGTTACACATACTGCTCAAACCATTTAAAGTATGCCCAAATTATGTATATAACATTGGGCTCATAAGCAATGTAGCTAGCGTCAGTTTGTAGAGATTAGGATCTTCTAGAAGCATGTAAAGTACAAGAATAAAATTAAAACATAGCATTTAAAACATGATTAATGTAGAGTGAAGAAGTTTAAAAGAGATAAAGAGAGTGGATCATGAGCATGTAACTAAGCTAATTGTAGCATAATGTGTGAAGATAGTGGGAGAGAGGGAAGGAGTCTCACTTGCGGCTTTCTCACATGCACAACGGGGGAATACACACACAGGTGGAGGCTGAAAACAGTTTTCCTCTTCTTAATTGTGTAAGCCAAAAGAACTCAAGTACAAAGAAATAGAAGAACCCTATATGTGGGTCTCAAACCAAACTCAACTAACTAAGGTGGCATACTAACTGAGCCACAAACTAGAGTAGATAAGGATAGCTGTCATCCAGCTATTATTCATGGGCGGTGTACCAATCGCATCTGCAGCTAACAAGTCGGTGATATAAATGCACAACGGTCACCCTGGCATATCACGCGTGGAGCTCGATATCTCAACACTCCCCCTCGAGCTCAATCCCAATTCTTGCACACCAAGCAAGTCTCTAAACTTGTGCAGCTTCTCTACACCCAATGCCTTCGTGAATATGTCAGCTACCTGATCCTCTGTGCTGGCATAAACTAGATCAATAAGACCTAGTAAAACCTTCTCCCGCACATAGTGATAATGCACCTCAATGTGCTTTGTTCTAGCATGATAGACTGGGTTATTTGCCAAGTGTATACTGCTCATGTTGTCACAAACTGGCCCATCTGTAGACTGATGCATATCATAAAGTAGCTTATGCAACCAAGCTACCTCACATGCAGCCATTGCTGCACCCCTATACTCAGCCTCTGTGCTCGACAAGGCAACTGTAGGCTATTTCTTGCTGCTCCAGGTGACTGTAGCACTCCCAAAAGAGAACACATATCCACTGGTAGATCGTCTATCAGAAATACTACCAGCCCAATCAGCATCAGTGTATCCATGCAACTGTATCTGAACCCCAACCTCATAAAATAGTCCATACTGCAATGTGGACTTCATGTTGAGATATCAAGCTCTACCCACGATACATCTCCTGGATGACTATCATTTATGTCACCACCTATGTTAGTTGTACTCGTGGTGTAGTTAGACTACCACGTATGTTTTTGGTTTGGGTTCACATATGAACCACGTATTCTAGAGTTTGACATATAGGGTATTTCCCTCTTCTATTGTATGGTTGTTGTTGTGTGCAAAAGTGAAGAAAGGCTTCACCCTCCAACCTTGTGTCCTCTCTCTTTTGTGTGTTGTGAAGAAAGCTGAACTTGAGTCTCCTATCTCTCTCCCTTATTCTTTACATGGTATCAGAGCCTTGTTCGTGGTAAGGAGCTCAAGAAAGCAAGCCAAGTTTGTGGTGTCCTGGTAAGAGGACCAGTGTTGCTTTCCTATTTCGAGTTTGGGAGCAAATCTCTGCAGGTAGCATAGCCAGAAGTGCAGGAGTGCACTGTTTCAGATTGAGAGGCCCTTCGCGGTGTGGCAAGAGCGCAGTATATGCTGCAGGTCCCGTTTCGAAGGCGGAAGTTCTTGAGGCCGTTTCGGGTCCCGCTCTTGCCACACCATGAAGGGCGTCTCAATCTGAGACAGTGCACTCTTGCACTTCTGCCTGTGCTACCTATAGAGATTTGCTCCCAAACTCGAAATAGGAAAGCAACACTGGTCCTCTTACTAGGACACCACGAACTTGGTTTGCTTTCTTGAGCTCCTTACCACGAACAAGGCTCTGATACCATGTGAAGATAGTGGGAGAGAGGGAAGGAGTCTCACTTGTGGCTTTCTCACATGCACAACGGGGGAATACACACACAAGTGGAGGCTGGAAATAGTTTTTCTCTTCTTAGTTGTGTAAGCCAAAAGAACTCAAGTACAAAGAAATAGAAGAACCCTATATGTGGGTCTCAAACCAAACTCAACTAACTAAGGTGGCATACTAACTGAGCCACGAACTAGAGTAGATAAGGATAGCTGTCATCCAGCTATTATTCATGGGCGGTGTACCAACCGCATCTGTAGCTAACAAGTCGATGACATAAATGCACAACGGTCACCTTGGCCTATCACGAGTGGAGCTCGATATCTCAGCATAATGCACAGCATGAAATGAAGGGATCATAGTAGTGATATTTTGCTAGAGAAGGAAGAGTAGTAGCATAAGTAAGTTGGGTTTCCAATCGAGAGAGACAAACCTAGGTTCAAGAAATGAAGAGACGAGAAGTAGCATCAAAAAGTAGGATGGGTTTCCAACAAGAGGGACTAACCAAGGTTCAAGAAAAAAATGCTATTGAAAGGTAATTTACTAGAGAGGTGATTTACCGAATGTTTTAATAAAGAGGGGGGGTTCAAAAATAAATATAAATAAAAAACCCCAAAAATATAGAGGCAAATAGGACTTGAGAGTCGATATTGGGCATGGAAGTGGCGTTGCAATCAAGAAGTCGCAATGGTACAGTCAGTACCATGTGCTTGGAGGCTTAAAGCCATGGAGGCTTGTAGCTTGTCTACTTGAGCCTTGGAGCTTTGAAGAAGGGCACGGGGACAGGAACGGAAGGGTGCTGTAGTCGAAGTAAGGAAACAAGTATGTGGGGCCGTGGAGATGTGCATGGCCATGATAATGCAAATATGGAAGTACAAGGAGCTAGCCGATTGCATGGCGTTCAGCGAAGAGCAAGGCGTGTGGCCGCTATGGCATTCAACGAAGAACAAGGGGCAAGGACCAAAGAGTAGACCTAGAGGTAGGGAGGTGCAGTGGAGGGCAGTGCTGGAGGGCAGTGCAGTAGTACAACGAGGTAGTGGAGCATCGTTCAACTATGCGGAGCCAAAGAGCATCATAGCAGGGAGACTTTGAGTGAGTAAGGATATGTTAGAGGGGTTTAAATAGGGAAAGAGAAGGGCAGTCGGGAGGGTCAGTTAGGAGAGGGGAAGTTACATTAATAGGAGAGGTGGGGCGCCTGAGGTATTTTTTTTGGGGAAGTGGGGGTAGTTATGTTAACGCTACATACGCAGGTAGATAGTGTAGTTTAGAGTAGTTTTAGAGTAAAGAGGTTTTGAGAGAGAGCGTAGTTAGTGGGGAGGTTGCTTTGGGTGATGTAGTCAAAGAATTAGGTAGGGAGAGTACAAGAAATTAGCACCGACTGGTTAAGTATAGTCAGGAAACATTAAGACAGGGGAAAAAAAGGGGGGGAGAAAAATAAGGGACTAATTTAGGAAAAAACTTAGGAAACATTAAGGAGCAAATAGCAAATAATTAGGAAATAAATAGTTAAAATTAGGAGATCGTTAGGGAGAAATAGAAAAAACTTAGGGGAAAAATGGTAACATTTTTTGAGACAAGGGAAGTACTTAGTAAAAAGTAGAGGAAATTAGAAAGGAAATAAGAATTGTAATGAAATTAGTCTAGGGAATGGGAAAAATGGAAAAGAGGAAATTTCATAGGAAGGTAAAATTGAAAATTAAAAAGATAAAATTGAATAGAAAAAAGAAAAAGAAAATAAGGGATATGGAAAAATTTTATTAAACAAGGAAAATGAGGGGAGTTTAATGAAAGCAGATAGTAAAAAATGAAAATTCAAAATTCAAAATTTAAAAAAAATAAAAGGAAACTAAAAAATAGAACTAAAAACTAGGAGAGAGAAAGAGAGAGAGAGCGAGAGAGAGAAGGGGGCTAGGGTATAAGCTCGTTGGGCCATTGTCCCATTGTGCCAATCCAATATGCCCCATACGTCCCTCTAGACCCAAACCTCTTGGTCCAGCTAATCGTTGTCCCAGTATATGTCCCTCCAGACCCAAATCAAGTCAGCCTCACCAATTTGCACCTATATATAAATTTTCCATGAGTCTTGATTGCCGACTCCAGGCTCTTCCACACTTCCCTTGCTGATTGGCAATTCCACAGCAAATGACGGATGACTCCATCGCTTTGTTGCACATTAAGCACACTGGATTTACTGGTAGTCTCTTTGCAAGCTTCCCTCTGGTAGGGAGCCACAAATGGATGGTCTTCCAGAGAATGAACCTCGCCTTGCTTGCCACACACTTCTTCCATATTGCAGTGAATTTGCCCTTCCACTAGCCCGTAGATCTCCTAAGAGACCACTTACAATTCAAATTAGGAATTAGAGAGCTACCCTGCATTAACCTTCGGTGGGCAGCTAGGGTGAGAGGTTGATGAACTCCACCCATACTGGGCAGTCATGGCAGAGAAAGTGATCAATGCTGAAGGAGGGGCTCTAGGGGATGACAAGCACCGATGCCCCAGAGAACATGAAGGAGCATCCCACCAAGTCATTCATAAAAGCTTCAGAAATGCAGCAAACCAAGGTAAAAACCTTGCCCAAAAAATGGGCAACATATGCATCCTTTGGGAACTCGCACTCGTACGCTAGTAAGAGATCCAGCTCATCCAAGGTGTGACCCTTCCTGTAAAGAACAGGTAAACCCCTCCCTGGCGAGATGAGCTAGTTCTGGCTTGACTGTCTCCATGTCTAGTTCGCATGTAGTAGTAACATGTTTCTTTCCTGCCTCAAACCAACCTTTTTGTTTAGTTTATCTAGCTCAACGAGCCACCTTTGCCTATGGAATATCATGGGCTTCGTCATCTTCCAATGGGGAGAAAACACCCTAGAGCTTTTGTCCCAAGATTTCCACGTACGTAGCCAATTCTTTGTCTTCCTCATCATGCCTCTTAGCAAGTTCACTCAGTCCTTTCACTACTTCTTTTGAGGTGGTCTCAAACACTGATGGCCTTCGAACCAAGGAAAACTTCAAGGTTTAGATCTTGATGAGGATGCTCATCTTGATTCTATGGCACATAGTTTACCAATTCCAAGCATAGCTCCCCAAGCTCTATGGCCCAATTATGCATCTCCGCTTTAGCTTTGATTCAGTAAGGGTTGCAATCGTGATTTCAATTGAAATTAAAATTAAGCCTAACATTGAGATTATGATTGTACTTTTGGATGCGAATGCTCTCTAGGTGATAGGCTACCACTCAAACTCCTCAGAGCATGCGGGGTTTGCATGGATAAGTTCCCCTGATAGGCACTTCCAAACTCTATAAAGGCTCCTCAGTAGAGGGGAGCCCTTCCCTATGAGGGGGCCTCCAAAGAGATCCATTTATGGGACCGCCACCTTTGTCCACTTGTGAGAGGGGTATTCTACGAAGCCCTCATTGAAGTAAGAGCTTCTAGGGCTCAAAGCCTAGGGTGAAATTGCATACCACCAACTTTCCTAGAAGGGCTCTGCTCTATATCTCTAGGTCGATGATGCCAAGGCCTTCTTGGGCCTGCGAGATGATCATTGTCTGCTAAGCCACTCTGGCTTTGGTCTTTTGCGTGCCACCATCTGATCCTGTCCATAAGAAGTTATGCACCAAGCGCCTAACCTAGCCCATGCATCCCCTACAAAAGCACCAGCATGAGGCTATGTGCCAAGTTGTGGCCGGAAGGACCTAGTTGGCCACCAAGGCCCTACCCACGCTAAGTAGAGTTTGATCAAGCTCCAATAAAGAAGCTTGCGCTACACACTCTCTAGTACTGAGGCAACTTGTTTCTCTACTAATATGTCCACGCCCACCTAGCACCCAAGCTATCTCACTCTCTTCCCCTATAAAACCAAGGGTTGTCCCCTAATCTCAGACCTCTTAGACTCCTAAGTCACGCTATAAAGAAGCCCACTAATTTTGTCCAGTTGACCCTAACCATGGAGGCCTCATAATTGTGGCTAGAACCTCCTTGACTGCCTCAACGCTCTTTGTAGAACCCTCCACTAAAGACTTGTATCATCCACAAACTCTAAATCCAACAAATCCTCCTCCTATCAAATTGGGAGCCTCATTCTAGAAAGGCTTATGGACTGAGAGTGCAAAAAGTTCCCAATGCCTCTGCTACAAAAAGGAAGAGAAAGGGGGCAAGGGGGAAACCCTACCAAAATGAGAATGAGAGAGAGAAGGCCTAGCTCGTATCTCCACCAATTAGCATCTGATTGGATCTCCTTGCATACAAGGCTGAGAAGCCTCTAATCCATTTGTCTGAAAAGCCTAGTCTCTTTTTGCCCTCCAGGAGAGACGACTCCACCCTATCATAAGCCTTCTCAAAATATGAGAGATAGATAGCAAGAAGCTGAGACTCCTCTTGGCAAGCCCATTCCAGTGCCTCCCAAAATGTGAAGATGTTGTCCAGGATGGTACGTTCCTAAATCTGTGTGTCATCAATGATATCCACATGCTGAGACCACAACCACAAATGGTGTGTCTCCAATACCAAAGATCTACCCTATCTCCCACCTTTGAGATCAAACAAATCCACCCATAGCTTAGAGACAAAGGAAGAGAGAATCTTGTGAAAATCTCCTAGAAAGCTAAATGAAGAGGGGTGTGGATGCGCTTCGAGAAGTACCTAAAGAACGACTGTGTCAATTCATCCTCTCCTCGGGGGGGTCACTCATCATATGTAACCCTATCACGTGAGTTCAATAGAAGGATATTTTTTATTTCTAAAATTTACAGAAATAAATATACATAAGGGACTATTTAAAATAGTTTTGGGAAAAATTTACAGATTTGTATAGAAAAGGGGTACATTTTATTAACAAAATCTTTTACAGATAAGGGATTTTGAATATAGGCCTTGAATGCACGTGATATAGAGGGTTTATACATAGTGACCCCCCTGAGATCCTCTCTAGGGCATTTTTTTTATGAGAGGGCTTGAACCCCACCCCCACCCCCCCCCAAATTTCCTCATCCATGAAAGGCTCCTCTAACTATCTGTTCATGCTATGAGATACTATTAACAAGGTGTATGTCCAAATAGCCTCATAGGTTGCATGCATAAGGGGGACTCCTTGAATTGAAATAGCTCTGATAGAACTCAATAGTCATCTCTAAAATCTCCTGGGGATCCAAGATGCACTCACATCTCTTAGTCACTCCAACAACTGTGTCCTTGCTGATCGAGGCCCTATGTTTTGGATGAACTCTCTAGACATATTATCTCCTTGCTATTGGGGGTTCATCTCAACATCATGTATTATCACACATGTGCATAGCACTAACCAAAAGAGTGCTAAAAGGCACATGATTGGAAGGGGTTTGTATATATAAATCTAGTGTACAATTAGTCATTTGTGGTGTGCTCTCCAGTTGTGCCCTCTCTCGTCATCTCCACTCTTATCCTCTCCCCTCTCCATATTTGTTCATGGTATTAGAGCATGGTTCTGCGTTTCATTGCGGTGCCAACTGTGAGAGTGTGAGAGAGTGATTGAAAGTTCGTGAGTGATTGTGAGTTCATTTCATTCTCTTCCATGAGAGAAAATTTTCATTTATTCTTTTGAGAGAGTTCCATCCATTTCCTTTCATTTTGTATTGAGAGAGAGAGAGAGAGAGAGAGAGAGAGAGTATTTTGTTTGTGAGATATTCTTCCCTTAACTGTGAGAGAGAGATAGGGAGAGAAAGGGAGAAAGAAAGGTTGAGTGTTTCTGATTTCGAAATATTGAGAGAGAGAGAGAGAGAGAGAGAGAGAGAGAGAGAGAGATTTATTTTGCAAAGAGAGAGAGAAATTCTTCGAGACGTTTGACAGAGAAATATTGAAGCAAAGAATGCACAAGAAAGCCTCTAGAGAACATGATAGATCTACAACCTAGCAACAACATGACTAGCCTGGCCATGCCTCTACACACTTTTACATGAGCACTTCCAGTGAGCCTATTTACAACAACATACTAGCAAAGAAATCCGACTAGCATGCACTGCCCAAGTGACCCAATGTCTTTGTGAAGATAGTGGGATAGAGGGAAGGAGTCTCACTTGAGGCTTTCTCACAAGCACAATCGGGGAATACAAACAAAGGTGGAGGCTGAAAACAGTTTTCCTCTTCTTAGTTGTGAAAGCCAAAAGAACTCTAGTACAAAGAAATAGAAGAACCCTATATGTGGGTCTCAAACCAAACTCAACTAACTCAGGTGGCATACCAACTGAGCCACGAACTAGTGTATATAAGGATAGCTATCATCTAGCTATTATTCATGGGCGGTGTACCAACCGCATCTGTAGCTAACAAGTCGGTGACATACATGCACAACGGTCACCCTGGCATATCGCGAGTGGAGCTCGATATCTCAACACTCCCCCTCGAGCTCAATCCCAATTCCTGCACACCAAGCAGGTCTCTGAACTTGCGCAGCTTCTCTGCGCCCAATGCCTTCATGAATATGTCAGCTACCTGATCCTCTATGCTGACATAAACTAGATCAATAAGACCTAGTAAAACCTTCTCCCGCACATAGTGATAATGCACCTCAATGTGCTTTGTTCTAGCATGATAGACTGGGTTATTTGCCAAGTGTATACTGCTCATGTTGTCACAATAAATGATAACTGGCCCATCTGTAGACTGATGCATATCATAGAGTAGCTTATCCAACCAAGCTACCTCACATGCAGCCATTGCTGCACCCCTGTACTCAGCCTCTGTGCTCGACAAGGCAACTGTAGGCTATTTCTTGCTGCTCCAAGTGACTGCAGCACTCCCAAAAGAGAACACATATCCACTGGTAGATCGTCTATCAGAAATACTACCAGCCCAATCAGCATTAGTGTATCCATGCAACTGTATATGAACCCCAGCCTCATAGAATAGTCCATACTGCAATGTGGACTTCACATACCTGAGTATGCATCTAGCCACATCCAAATGTAGTTTCCTTGGAGCCTGCGTAAACTGACTTACCAACCCAACAGCATAGCTCAAATCTGGCCTGGTAATAGTCATGTAAATCAAACTTCCTACTATGCGTGTGTACATAGTAGGGTCTTCCAGAAGCTCACCTGCATCTGCGCTTAGCTTCACATTCTGCTCCAAAGGAACTAAAATAGGCTTACAGCCTGTCATCCCATATTTGGACAACATGTCCAATCCATACTGCCTCTGCAAGAGCTGTATCCCACTTGGTGATCTAATCACCTCAATGCCCACGAAATAATGCAGCTCTCCCAAATCCTTCATCTCAAACTTCTGCCTCAATAGCATTTTCACATGAAGGATATCTTCATCACTATCACCTGTGATGATCAAATCATCAACATAAATGACTAGCAGCATAATCCCTTTCTCTGTTTTTCTCACATAGAGTGAGAAATCTACCTTGGAAATCGAAAAGCCAATAGTGACAAGATACTGTCCTATCTTGTCAGACCATGCTCTAGGTGCTTGCTTTAAGCCATACAAGGCTTTCTTCAACCTGCAAACAAACTCAGGATGAATAGCATGAACATAACCTGCTGGCTGCTCCATAAAGACCTCTTCTTGCAAATCACCATGCAAGAAGGCATTCTTTACATCCATCTGATGTAAAGACCATCCCTTTGATGCAGCCATAGCAATGGCTGCTCTTACGGTTGCCATCCTTGCAACCGGGCTGAAAGTTTCTTCATAATCAATGCCATATGTCTGTGCATACCCCTTGACAACTAATCTTGCCTTGTATCTATTCACAGAACCATCTGCATTGTGCTTGATCTTATAAACCCACTTACAGCCAATTGCATTCTTGTCTTTAGGCAAAGGCACCAATTCTCATGTAGCATTTGCATCCAAGGCATCCATTTCTTCATCCATGGCTTTCTCCCATTTTTCATTTCCCATGGCTTGCTCAAAAGAAGTGGGTTCTAGTTCCTGTATCACTTTGACCATATAGGCATAGTGAATGGCTGTAAATCCATCATATTTCAGCCTATCCACAGGATACCTAACCCTGGTAGACCTGCACAAAATAGGCTCACTTCCAGATGCTCTCAAAACATCCCTGGTCTTCCTTACTCTAGGTGTAACAACAGAAGGAATACCCAACTCATCATCAATGCTCTGTTCTGAGCCACTGGATTCACCATCCACACAAGAGTGACCTGCATTCACATCAAACATGGGCTGATCTACCTTCTCTTTTCCTTTTCGTGATACCTGCATACCACTCTCTGCATTGCTTTGAGGAGATTCTCCTGATCTCAATCTGCCTGTCCATGGTGAAGTATGTGAACCACTACCAGAGGACACTCCAGGTCCACTGATGTTTTGTGATTGCTGCTGTGAATTCTATGCAGCATTACAGTTTTGTGCATCTACATCAATCATCACATTTACTGGTTTATACCAGCTACTCATCTCATCAAAAACAACATCTCTGCTCACTGTGAACTTACGTGTAGAAGGGTTATAGCATCTATACAAGTTTCTGCTGCAGAGAATAACCAATAAAGACGCACTTCTCAGCTTTTGGATCCAACTTGGACCTCAACTCATCTGGCACATGGACATAGGCAATGCAACCAAAAATTTTCAAATGAGAAATATCTGGTTTCCTACCAGTATACATCTCCTCTGGTGTCATGCTATGTATTGCTGCAGTGGGAGTCTTGTTCATTATATAAACTGCTGTAGCAACTGCTTCAGCCCAATAATAATCTGGTAGATCTTTTCCATTTAGCATAGCCCGAGATACCTCTCCAATATGCCTATTTTTCCTTTATGCAATTCCATTTTGCTGTGGGGTATGACTGCATGAATATTGCTGCTTTATACCATGCTCCTGCAAGAACCTTGCAAACTCATTTTCGAGGTACTCTCCCCCTCCATCTGACCTTAGGAATTTTATTTGCAGGCCTGTTTCTTTTTCAACCATAGCTTTAAAAGCTTTGAAGTGCCCAAACACTTCACTTTTCTTTTTCATAAAATACACCCAAACTTTTCTGCTGTAGTCATCAATAAAGGTGACAAAGTAATGATAGCCTCCAATAGATGCAGCTTTAGTAGTCCACACATCAGAGTGGATTAGTTCCAATGGCTTCTTACTCTCTTGAACATGCTTAGGAAATGGTTTCCTTGCCTGTTTTCCAAATTGGCAGGCTTCACACACCTTATGCATTTCTGCAACCTTGAATTTAGGCAATCCTGCAACAATATTTTGGGCCTCCATTGATTTAAGTCGCTGTACATTAACATGACCAATGCGTTTATGCCAGATATCAATATCTACAACTACACCGGTCCCATGTGCAAACATTGCTGCACTCAATTCAGGCATGTCCGCATCCAGTGTAAACATCCTGCCTTTCTTCTTTCCTTTTGCTATCAAGCGACCATTATTTTTCATATCCTCAACAAAACACCCATGAGGATTGAATCTGACCTGCAAGCCCTGCTCAACCATTTGACCAACAGAAACCAGGTTCTTGGTGATGTTCGGGACATGAAATATATCAAACAAGTATTTCTTTTTCCCATCCTGCATAGTCAAAGGAATTTTGCCAATCTGCACAATAGGATGTACAGTATCATCACCAGTCTCCACAAATCCTGGTTTTTTCATTTTCCTTGCATCCTGCATCCATTTAGCATGACCTGTCATGTGGTTTGACGCACCTGAGTCAACATACCACACATCATTGCTTTCTTCTGCACTTGTCACAGAATTTGTCATATGCTGTACCATAAACAAATGCTCATTTCTGTCATCACCCTGTCTACTAGAGGATGCATAATTGCCTTGCTGCAATTTTCCATTCATAATGTCATTCTGCTTTTTGTAGCAGTCTTTAGCCATATGCCCCATTTTACCACAGTAGTAGCATTCAACATTGCTGTTTGCATTTTGGCCTCTCTGCCATCCACCACGGCCTCTTTGGCTCCCCCTGCCTCTAGAGTTACCACGTCCTCCTGCATAGGACTGGTTTTCTTGACTTTGCTGCATAATCTGATTTCTACCATGGCCTGCAGATCGACCTCCTCTACCTCTGCCTCTACCTCTTCCAGCATTTGAGTAGAAGACAGTTTCTTTTGAAGTTCCTCCTGAGGAAGATGCACCCCCATTTCTCTGCTCTTCAGAAATTAGAAGAGCAAACAACTCTTCAAAATCAGGAAATTTTTCATGGACGGCAATGGATGTCCGGAACTGTGCATACTCCTTTTCTAGACCATTCAAGGTCACAGAAACTAGATCATCATCTTCCACTGGCGACCCAATGGAAGCAAGTGCATCTGCAATTTTCTTCACCTTCATGTGGTAGTCATTTATGCTCAAATTTTCTCTCTGCACATTGTGCAACTCCTATTTGAGCTGCATTTTCCTGGCTTGTGTATTTGTGCTGTACATTTTTGCCAAAGTATCCCATGCCCCCTTTGGCATACTTGCATCCTGAATATGCACAATCATGGAGTCCAAAATACTGATAGACAGCCAATACATAACTTTCCTGGCTCTCTCATGCCATCCTTTAAATGCCTGCATTTCCTGTTGATTGGGAACATTAGGAAGAACAGGTTCTTCCTCATTTCCTGTAATGAACTCCCAATAGCCTTTTCCCATAAGGAAATTTGTCATTCTAAACTTCCATGCTTGGAAGTTGTTCTTGTCAAGCTTTTCAGTGACAATCTGAGAAAGAGAATCAGATGCCATTTCAGAACACTGCAAAATATTCTGTCACTGGTAAAAACACAGCTTTTGCCTCACACGGGCAGATCTGCAAAACTGACAAAAGTGGTGAAAATTTCACCACACAGTCACTTCCTAGTGATGATTTTGCATCAACAGGCAACAAGCATGATTCTGCAACTCCCAATATCTCTGCACACAGGCATACGATGCAATTTCTGCGGTAACTTTTCACCGACTAGCTGCGCAGTGGTCGCACAGCCAAAACAGGGCCTTTTTCTGAGTGCCTGCGAAGAACTTCCACCTTCAAAACGGGCCCCGAAATGACCTCGAATCAGAAAAATAAAGTTACCAAGGGCTTTGCCCTATCCCGCAGCTTATAATGCCCTCTCGCCACACCGCGAAGGGCGTCTCAAGCAACACTGGTCCTCTTACCAGGACACTGCGAACTTGGTTTGCTTTCTTGAGCTCCTTACCACGAACAAGGCTCTGATACCATGTGAAGATAGTGGGAGAGAGGGAAGGAGTCTCACTTGAGGCTTTCTCACAAGCACAATGGGGGAATACACACAAAGGTGGAGGCTGAAAACAGTTTTCCTCTTCTTAGTTGTGAAAGCCAAAAGAACTCTAGTACAAAGAAATAGAAGAACACTATATGTGGGTCTCAAACCAAACTCAACTAACTAAGGTGGCATACTAACTGAGCCACGAACTAGTGTATATAAGGATAGCTGTCATCTAGCTATTATTCGTGGGCGGTGTACCAACCGCATCTGTAGCTAACAAGTCGGTGACATAAATGCACAATGGTCACCCTGGCATATCGCGAGTGGAGCTCGATATCTCAACAGTCTTAGCCTAAGGCAACAACGATGACTTCAATCAACAGACTAAACATAGAGGCTCTACTAGTTAGCCCCGATTAATAGCACTAAAGCTGCAACTACAACAAGCTCGCAATACGACTCAAGCAACCGGCTCTAGCAATGCACACTCCTATGACCACATCAACAAGCCCATGTAGTGAGGAAACTTAGCTCGTAGGATTGCTTTGATCTCAACTACGGGCTAATACCCATGACAAAAGGCTGGCTATATGCCACATCAGCATCCACATCATCCTACAACATCATCACAATCATGTCATCAATGCCACATCATCATGCCATGTTAGCAACCCAGTTAGCTACCACATCATCATGCCACATCGTCTTGCCACCTCAACATTGCCACATGGCACACAACCCATCCTCGGCACAGTCTCCTCTTTGCATGTGCATAGAGGTGCCACCTTAGCACAATGCTCCACAAGAACACCCCTCCATAGGCATAGTTTTTCATGTGAATACAATTGCCACATCACAGTGCCATATCATCATTTTCACCCTTTTTTGCCCCTCTGCCTAGATCAAGCCGTATCTCTCCAAGAAGATTTGAGGGTGCTCCAAAAAGGAAAAACAATCAATTTTCTTACTCTATGCGCTTGTCACATCATGTGCACATTTTGATGCTTCTATCACCCACCTTTGAGCCATGGCATCAGATCTACTTCTTGTGCACATTCAAGGCTCTACATCGACACATTTAACCCCACACCTAAAAGGAACAAAAGAAAAAGAAACTATCTGCTACTTTTCATCGGTTGACAGTTGGTCTAGCTCTAGTTCAGAGTAGATTAGTTAATCATAGAAGAGACAACTCCAAAGCAGCCAATCGACGCCATGCCCGAAAATTCCCGACTAGTTCCTAGTCCCTATGCTCACATGCGGTTTCACATCATCACATGTCCTAAAACCTGACCAATTACACATCAATGAGCAGAGTTTTCAGTGGGGGCAGATTGCACATCATTTTATTTTGCACTCACATGCCTTCATTGTTTGGAAAGCCCTTAATGGGGCTATTTTTTTGGCATTTGTGCATATTATTTTGAGCCTTGTAAAGTCTCTTGACTGTTCCTGTCATCATTTTCCACATAAGACTTGTAACATTGGAATATACTGTAGTTCCATCTTCACCCCGACAGTTTAGATTGTAGTTGATTCAGACAGTGTTTTTCTCAGGCAGTTTGAGTATATTTTTTATATCATGTCTACCACTAGCAACCTCAATTTGGAAGCATTTGCTAAGTTGGACAACTCCAATTATGACACATGGAAATACCAAAAGGAGACCATTCTTGTATTTTAAGATAAATGGGAGCATGTTGATGGGTCTACACCTCGACCATCTAGTATACTAGCAGCAACTCTGACCATTGTCGCACCAAAGCAGAAGGGTCTAGATCCTACACCACAGTGTCCACACCTATAGTAGATCCTGCCATTTCATGATCATAGGAAAAATGGGACAAGAAAGAAAAATATGCATATCATTTGATTAAGCAAAATGTGCAAGATGTCATGCTTGGACAACTCAACATAGTGAAGACATCCAAAGAAGCATGGGATATGTTCACACCTCTGATCTCGACACTGAGAAACCAAATCAACCAAAGCCTCCACAAAAGCAATGAAATTGGTCATGCTTACGTTCTTAGGATCAAGGATTACAACAATCAACTAGAGGCAACATGAGAGACTACGAATCCGATAGAAAAGGTTCAGGTCATCCTGAATGCACTAGAAGAGAGATATGAGAATCTAGTCTAGAGTATTGCCATTCAAAGGTAAATTCCAACACTGGAAGAGTTGTCAAAACTAGAGTGCCTCAGGATCTATGGAGCGGTCTAAGGTGGATGAAACCTGTGTGGAAACATGATGAAGAGAGTGCTCACGACATGTACCTCAAGTCAATTAGGTTCCAAGATAGATTAGCTTGGATCATAAAGAGAATCTTGAGATAGTGCAAAGTGCTTGATTGATATTACTTCAAATGAACCTCCCTTTTATAGGTGAGGGTACTTACATCCATATGCTTGCTCACATGTGGGATATCTCCTCCATGCCATGTGGCAGCTTCCCCTTTACTCATACCTTTGCCCTACATGTGCTCATGGCACAACAACTCTCAACACCTCCCCTTGGTGCCATGATCCTTTGGCTACTGCAAGGCGGTCAGATGCCAAGTTACAAGATCAAATCCTCCCCTGTATGCTTACATAGCTACTCTCAGATGGTTAGGTTTGATTTACAAAATATAGGCAAGGTTGGCAAGGTTTTTTTTTGTTTCTCAATACATTCCATTTATGGCACCTTTTGGCTCATGGCTTGATGATGATGTCATTGTCTTCTTCACTTGGTGTAGCTTCATGCATGATGCTTTGTTCTTCCATGTGCCTTAATGCTTTATGTGTGGATGCCACGCTTTGTGCTATGGTCATCTCATGCACTTGAGCTTTTGGCATGCTTATGACAATGATGTGTGCATTCATGCTTTGCTTTTCCATTTGTTGCAAAGGTCTTACCAATTGATTACTTTCAATATTGGCAGTGTCTAATTGCATACAATGATTCTGATCTAACAAGTGCATAGAGCTCAAGAAGACGATCACTTTTCCTTTTTGAAGCATCTCCAAATTCTTCCTGGATTGGAAGTTACGGCTTGTTAAAAATGTCGTGAAGAAGAGGGCCTTTGATGATGTGGCATAGGGATTCACATGCTGAATTCCATACTGTGCTTAACAAGAGGCTGTGTGCTTAGAAGGCACTGCTGACTGTGCATGCTGATGTGGCTTAACTATCCCTAACTCTAACTTAACCATGGCATATTGGGTTGACCTGATCGGGCTTAGCTTGACCAACCTTATCCATTGGTTGACCCAAGGTCAAATACACCTAACCATCGTTAGTTTCTATCTTCCATGTGTCTTTTCTGAGACTTTGGAGAAGAGACAACTTCATCCGTTGATCTAATGGCATCATGTGAGGAGAGGCACTGGCACTGAGGGATCCGAGATCGGGGCCGCTGTTGTAGGCCATTGATGTTTTCATTTGATAGAGGCGCTGCTCAGGCCGAGTCAATTACCAAGGTGCTAGAACTACTCGTTCAGCTGAGGCATTGAATTGTGTGGAGGTCGGCTTTGTCATTGGGGAGTTGCTGCTCTCTAAAGTGGCTTTGTTGATGAAGTTAGTTGAAGTACGTTTCTCTTTCCATCGATGGAAGGCTAGGGAGCTTGGAGTGACTGGCTGACCATGCTGTTGAGGCGTATCTGCAATCATGTAGCCTATAGAGAGTCATAGATGCTGCTTCATATTTGTTGCTCATGCAGCTCATGGCATCACTAGCTACTGCTTCTGATGGCCAACTGGTCATCTATTGGTTGGCTATGGTTTTGGGGTCGTTGCATGCGATCGATGAGCTACTGTGCGTAGCTATAGTCAACAGACTAGGCAGACGGACTGGTTGAAGGAGCCGCTGGACGACGAGCTGGAGAAGGAGAATTGATTTGAGAACAAAGTATTCCATGCTGCTGCTGTGCAAACCAGCAGTGCAAACCAGCAGGACTCATGGTTGCCTTTCATCGTTGAAGGCTAATAGCCCAATTTGCGAACATTGGTCATCTTCATTTTTCTTGATGATTGTGCGCCTCGCCATAGTTCACACTTAGCTTACTATGTGTATATTATTTTATTCGGGATCTCTCTCCCTATCTCATTAAGCTTCTCCCTATCTTCTCATGAAATCTCTCAAATGAACAAAAAGAAACTCTCAATGAGCGCTCAACTAAAGAACTATGGACGAAAATCTCTCAACCTAAAACTACATCTAATCTAGGAGAGTTGGGACTTAAGCTCTGATACCATGTCAAAACTAGAGTGCCTCAGGATCTATGGAGTGCTCTAAGGTGGATGAAACTTGTGTGGAAACATGATGAAGAGAGTGCTCATGACATGTACCTCAAGTCAATTAGGTTCTAAGATAGATTAGCTTGGACTCATAAAGAGAATCTTGAGATAGTGCAAAGTGCTTGATTGATATTACTTCAAATGAACCTCCCTTTTATAGGTGAGGGTACTTACATCCATATGCTTGCTCACATGTGGGATATCTCCTCCATGCCATGTGGCAGCTTCCCCTTTACTCATACCTTTGCCCTACATGTGCTCATGGCACCACAACTCTCAACAAGAGTTATAGTTAGTCTTACTTGGTGGAGAACTCAGGAATCAGGCCATTCAAGCATGAAAAGGTCATTCTAATGAACAAGCATTCACAACCTCAGACACTCCTCAGACAAAGGTTGAGGTAGAGCATGTTCAAGAAGTGGTCATCATGATTAGCATCATCTATAGTAGCATCAACATTAGTATCCAAGAGGAAATCATTCCAATCACGGGAGATTTACGGGAAGAGGGAAAGGATCCACCATCGTGTCAAACATTTAGTGCAACTATTGTCATAAGTTTGGACCCTATGAAAGAGATAGCTACAAGAAGTAGTATGACCAAGGAGGTCAATCTAGCAACAATAGAGCGAAATTTTGTGGAAGAGGAAATCATCATGGTGGACATTCTGTCATTATGCCCATGAAACTAAAGAAATGTATCTTGTGAGGATATGCAAAAGACTAGCACAATGTACATTGACAGTGATTGTAATTCCAAAGGGGAATGTGGCTATCAATTAATTAACTAGAGCAAGATCCTTGGTACATCAACAATGGTGCATCATCGCACATGACGAACCATCAGGAATGGTTTATAGAGCTAAAACCATTAGAAGGACCCAAGAATGTTATCTACATGGTAGATAACACACCGAATCTAGTTCAATGGAAAGGCATTATCCTTGTGAACAATTTCATTGGTACAAAAGGATTGGTGAAAGATGTACCCTATGTTCCAAAGCTCAGAAAAAACCTCTTGTCCAGTTGGGCAAATGACAGAACACAATTATCGAGTCATCTTTGATAGAGATGAATGCACAATCATGGATAAAATTTAGAGGATATCAGCTAGTGGGAAAAACAGTCAAGGAAGGACGCTTTTTCAGAATTCTAGCTTCAGTAATGACTTACATGCCATGTTAGCTCAATAGCAACCGATGCCACTTTCCACAGTATGGCATAAGAGATATGGACATGCCAATTTCAAAAGCTTAATGCAATTGAGAAACTAGAATATGGAAATTGGAATCCCAAAACTATAGTTTCTTGGATCAAAGCATGTTGCTTTGGTAAACAAAAGAGAACCAATTTTGGCAGAAGCACCTCTCAAGAAAGAGGTATTCTTGATTTGATTCATATAGATGTATGGGATTATGCATAGATCCATAGCATTAAGGTTGATGAAGAAGAGCAAGAACTACTATAGGACCCTCTCGAAGAGCAGCAACTCAGATAGTCTACCAGAGAAAGTATACCACTAGCACAGATGACATATACTCAAAAAGGTAAAGAAATTTAGATTGAAATCACCAATTATGCTCTTATGACTACCATCATGTGGACACAGAAGAGCCAATGTACTTTGAGGATGCAATTGACAAACTAGAATGGCAAACTACTATGAATGAAGAAATGGATGTTTTGTACAAAGAAAATACTTGGGAACTATGTGACCTTCCACTAGAAAAGAAGGGCATTGCAAACAAATGGTTTTACAAAGTGAAGTACAATCAAGATGGAAGAATTGAAAGATATAATGCCAAACTAGTTGCAAAAGGTTTTGTGCAGCAATATGGTCAATTTTATGATGAGACTTATGCTGAAGTAGCAAAGGTGAATTCCATAAGATTTTTTATACAACTAGCCACACTTAGGGGATGAAATGTGTATCAGAAGATGTCAAATATACTTTTCTCAATGGTTACCTAGACAAGGAAGTCTACATGCAGCAACCATTAGGGTATGTTGGAACCAGCAGGGTATGTTGGAACAGTAAAATAGAATCATGTTTGCCATCTCAAGAAAAGTCCCTATGGCTTTCCAGAAGTTGGTATAGTGGAATTGACAAGTATTTTGCTAATCCGAGATACTTGAAGTCCAATGTCGAATCGACAAGTAGAATTGACAAGTATTTTGCTAATCTGGGATACGTGAACTCCAATTGGATCATACTCTCTACTATAGAGTCCAAGGGGAAGACATTACTATTGCACTTTTGTATTTAGATGATTTGATTATGACATGAAGTACTAGTAGATTCATAAGAAAGCTGAAACAAGACTTACCTACTACTGCTGCTGCTGCAGAGTTCAATACTGGCATTAACATTAAAGTATTCGGATTCACATACCCTGTCAGGTTCATAGTCATGGAATTCACCCGGCAGTCGGGATATGAGGCTATCCTAGGCAGACCCTTCTTATGAATGTATGGGCTCATACACGACTGGCGTACTAATAACATCTATTTGTGGCACAAGGAACAAATCATGCAAGTGGACTTGCACACCTATAAGGCCCACCCATTGTCAGGACACCTTTTTTCCATGGACACCTTTTTGCCATGAAATTCAACACAATCGCTCGAACCACATCCATGAAGCTATTCCAACCTTGTGACAAGGAAGAGCATGAAATGGAGTTCAATTAATTCTGGTATGCACCTCTCCCCGAGTTGGAATTCTCTCAGAATTAGATGCACATCTTAGCCAACATTGATGTCCCAGAGAGAATAGGGTTCCAGATCACCACCCCAGATCTCGAGGGTTCGACCCCGGTGGTTCCCCTTAGAATTTTTAACATGCTCAAACCTTGAGAGGTAAGCAAAGGAACAGTAAGGGTCAAATCAGATCTCCATTGGCTATCATACATAGGTGCCATGACCACTCACCATGAGTTCTCTTCCAACTGGGGAGCCAGGGTGAGTAAGATAACCTCCCCTGTTGGCTCTATAAGTGCAATGAAAGAGGCCCCTTTAGATCTAAAACTCTCTATATCCAAAAGCTTGACTAAGGCCAAAAGGATCACTTCTCCGACAAAAATAGAGGAGGTGGTTGAAGAAAAGGAAGACCTACGATAGGTACCAGCCCACTACAAGGCCTACACGATCGAGGATCGCAAGATCTTATACCAACATGCCAAGAGATCTCGGGAAGATGGGTGCTCCCAAGGATACGACGGGCCAGCCCTGATCAAGGAGGTAAACCTAGCCCCAGAAGGGTAGGAACCCCCTATTGCCGATGATCTCACCCCCAACGAGGAGAATGCTTTAATAGCTCTCCTATGAGAATACAAGGACTCCATGGCCTAGAAATACAACGATATGAAAGGGGTGCCTACCAAAGTAGTGCAGCACATGATCCCCATGCTAGACGATGCTAGGCTTGTACGTTAATGCCCCTACCCTATGAATCCCAAGTACTCACTCATAGTGAGGGAGGAAATCCAAAAACTCATAGATACGGGATTCATCTATGAGATTGAGCATACGGACTGGGTGTCACCCATCGTGATAGTGCTGAAGAAAAATGGAAAAATTAGAGTATGCGTGGATTTGAAAAAGGTTAATGCTGCCACTAGATGTGACCACTACCCCTTGCCATTCACAGAACATGTTCTGGAAAGGGTAGCCAGAAAGGAAGCCTATAGCTTCCTAGATGGATTTTCGGGTTACAACCAAGTGTCTATCGCCTCACAAGATCAACATAAAACAGCCTTTGCAACTGAGTGGGATGTGTATGCAGCTAGGGTAATGATATTTGGGTTAACCAATGCCCTTGCCACCTTCCAACGGGTGATCATCATGGTATTCAAAGAGTATCTGAGAGACTTTATCGAAGTCTTCTTGGATGACATATGCATGAACTCGATGTGGAATGATCACCTGAAATACCTCAGGCTCGTCCTTGAGAAGTGCCGCTTATACCGCATATCCCTGACCCTCTTAAGTGCCAAACATGGTGTAATTCTTGGCCACATAGTGTGCTAGAATGGAATCTCTACGGAGCACAACAAAATCAAACTCATCTTGGAATTACAACCCCCCACCAACACCAAGGGAGTCCAATGATTTATTGGCCACACCGGCTACTACAGAAGGTTCATTGATGCCTCCAACTTTGCTATCGGGTGTGCATTAGCCCAACCAAGGGAGCATAACCTGGACTACCTAGTCTACTTTGTGAGCCGCCAATGAAATGAGGCGGAGGTTAACTACACAACAACCGAAAGGGAAGGTTTGGCCATGATCTATGCAGTCAAGAAGTTTAGGAAATGCTTGTTAGCTTAAAGTTGATCTTCTTTGTGGACCACCAAGCATTTCTATACTTGGTCAACAAGCCATGCATGATTGGATGCATCACAAGGTGGATGCTAATCCTCTTGGAGTTTGACTTCATAGTCATATGCAAAGGGAAAACCCATGTCCTAGCCGACCACCTGTTGAGAATCCCAAACGGTGAACTCCCAATGGGAGTCAAAGATGACCTCCCTGATGCTTCTCTCTTCTTCCTTGACATCATACCTAAATGTGCCACAGAGATTGATCACTACCTTGCCAATGGCCTACCTCTTAAGAAAGATAGAGCCCGCAAACTCATTAAGGATGCAGTGCCATATCAGCTAATAGTAGGCCAACTATACCGCATGAGCAAGGATGGCATCCTGCGAAGATGTGTGTGTGAGCATGAATACATCGATGTGCTTGAGGAAGACCACTCAAGAATTGCAAGAGGTCATTTTGCCACTGATGTTACAGCACGTAAGGTGCTCCAAGGTGGCCTTTGGTGGCCGACTCTCTTCAGAGATGTAGCCAAATTCATCAAACAGTGTGGCCCCTACCAGCGTATCCAAATCCCACACAAGGCAGACATGATGCCCTTGATCGAAATCTTAACCGATCAGCCCTTCAAGAAATGGGGCATCGATTTTATTGGACCCATAAGTCCAGTAGCTAAAGGAACCGGGGCATGATACATCATCTTGGCCACAGATTACTTCACCAAGTGGGTAAAAGAGAGGGCCACTGCAAAGGTAGATGTGAGATCCACTGCCAAATTCTTTTATGAACAAGTTATCACACGGTTTGAATGTACCTTAGAGTTATTCAGTGATCGAGGAACTCATTTCCTCAATGAAACGATAGCAATCCTAACTAGTGAGTTTATGATCATACATAGGAAGTCAATGCCATACTACTGTGACGCCAAAAATTGATATTTTTAATTTGGCATTGGTATTGTTTTTCTCTATGTTTGATAAGAGTTTGAGTATCAAGTGATAGCCTAGCGGCTCTCACTTATTTCTATTTTCTATGATATTGTATGGGATGGAGAGGATGAGTGGAATGGCTCATTGTAAATACCATAGGTATGAATTATAAATACCTTGGTATGGGGTGAGAGTTATTTGTGTATGGGATACTCAGGGGGTCACTATGTATAAACCCTCTATATCACGTGCGTTCAAGGCCTATATTTAAAATCCCTTATCTGTAAATTTTTTCATTAATAAAATGTACCCCTTTTCTATACAAATCTGTAAATTTTTTACAAAACTATTTTAAATAGTCCCTTATGTATATTTATTTCTGTAAATTTTAGAAATAAAAAATATCCTTCTGTTGAACTCACGTGATAGGGTTACATATGATGAGTGACCCCCCCGAGATGGGATATTATGAGGCTTTTAGAAAATAGGAAGAGTGAGTCATATAAAGAGGTGGGCTCATGTCCATGTGTTCCAATAATATAAGAGAGGTCAAGAGAAATCCTTCTAGAACTCCTATGTGGAATAAGGAGGATGTGGACATGTGGAAAAGAGAGGGTCCCTATGGGCTCCATGTGAGGAGACTCTTGAATTTCTCAATATTTCAAGAGTCTTGAGCATCTTTTGATGGGACACATGGCAAGAGTAGCCAAAAAGGACATGGATGGTGACATATGTGCTTATGTGATTGATGGGGAAAGGAATCTATAGGCAGCAATTGTAAATGGGTGAAGGAGGGTAACAAAATCTCTATAAAAGGAGCCCTCCTCTCCCTTGTTCATCAGAATCTCTTCCACCATTGGTCTTATGTTGCTGTAGTTCTAGTCTCCCCAAGCCTCTTCCATGAGCCTTCTCTTCCTCTTGTAGATATTCTCTTATGTAGACTCTTGAGTCCTTCTCTCTCTAGTTTATTCTCTCTCCATGAGTAGTCTTGGAGCTTCCGCTCCCTCTTGTATGTATGAAACCTCTTCTTCTCCCTTGTGTTTGTAGTGTTGAGGTGGATTCTCACTCTATTTGTAATGAAGGTCACTTCAGGTTCTCTCTCTCTTGAGTGTCTCTTCCCTTTTCTTTCTTTCAAAGCCTTAAAAGTTCTTTCTATTCGGCTGCTCACTGTGCACACATGGTCCATTTGTTTTTCGAGCCACTACGCAAACTTCTTCCCCTCTTCTAGGCGAAATCTATGAGGGGTGGATCGTTGATGAAGGTGGAGTCTTGAGAGAGCATCCTGCTCAAGCGAAATTAGCCTGGGTGGAGGGTAGTTTTCATGACAGTTTGACCCCCTGTTAGTGTTTTGCTCATAACTTTCTGCTCGGTAGTCCGATTGTAATGAAATTTATATCAGCGCGAAGCTCTCTTCAAGGCGCATGTTTCTATATAATCAGATCTTGAATCAGATACTGCTGCAAAAAGTTATGAGTCTCTGTGTTTGACAGTTTATTTTCATGACAGTTTTTACCCCCTTCCAGTAAACTGTCCATATCTCTTCAACCGTCTGTCGGTTTTCAATGAAACTTATATCAGCGCGAAGCCCATCTCAAGGCACATCTCTTTGTGTACTTGAACTTTAATATCATGTCTCTACTGAAAGTTATAGGCATTTGTGTCTAGTGACAGTTTGTAGAGTGTTTTGAGCTAAGTATAAAGGTGTCTATGAAGGAGGTGCAATGTTTCCTCGGAATCTACCCATCCGACCTAATCAGCCCCTTCAAACTCCTCGATATATATCAGTTCATGTCATGTTGAGCTGCAAGATCTTCTTTCAAGAACGTATCGCTCTTCTCTTTGGTGCAGACCGGCTCGCTGAGATTATGGCCTCTGCTGATCCTTTCCTTCTCCCTATGCTTGACTACAACATCACTTGGGATGTTACCATCTTCATTCTCATCTAAGGGAGGAAAGTATGTTGTGGTATCTTGGCATAAAAGCTTCTTTCTAATGTCTCATTTTCAATGATAAGTATCTTTGGCAGTCAGTTCGAATGCTGCAGGAAGTGAAGAGGTGCGTGAAGTTTATTACCCCCAACTTCATGTCACACTACCCTAGACCAAATGGCTTAGCTGAGAGCTCCAATAAAACTTGTTGTAAGATCATAACTTGTACAGTAGAGGCCAGTCGTACCGATTGGGAGCATAAGCTCATAGCAATGTTATGGGCCTACAAAACATCCTACGAGGAGGCCATGCACTATACCCCCTTCAGCCTAGCCTTTGAGGTGGAGGTGCTGATGCCAATGGAGTATGTAGTGCCTAGCCTCCACCTTACCATTAAGGAAAGGCTTACAGGAAGAGAGAATGCATTGGGAGAACAACTAGTTGAGCTTAAAAGGTTAGAAGAGACAAGGTTGCATGTAGCCTACTCTCTCTGGGTGGAGAAGGCCACACGCAAAAAATGGTTCGACTGCAACCTCAAGAACAAAGACCTAGTAGAGGGAGATTCGGCACTCCTCTACAACGTCCACAATACCAAATTCAAGATCAAGTATTGAGGTATGGGTCCCTACCGCGTGGTTGAGATCACTCCACAAGGGGCATGCCGAATAGTGACCCTTGATGGGATAGAAATGGATGGCTACCTTAATGGGAGCAAATTAAAAAGATACTATGGACCAATCACCTTGTCTACCCTTCAAGCCATCCATAGAGAAAAAGAACTCAAGGCCAAGGTAGCCAGGATGAAATGCCAGGACATTGAAGAAGCCAGAGCCCGTAACGCTAAGCTCAGATAGCATAAGCAAATGACACTACTTAAGGCAACGATTGAATAGGTGGAGATAATGGATGAGCTAACAGTAGAACTAGCTAGGTTGCTTGTTCAATTGCAGGTCCCGTGCATGCGCATCAGAGCAGTCGTAGATCCGGGAGTGAGCCACAACTTCATCTCCCAAGAGGTATGGGAAAAGCTACAGGTACCCCTAACCCTGACTATCGCTTCAGTACGAGCTATCAATGGCCAACTCATACAAACCTTGGATTTTGTGAATTTAAGTCTAATGGTTCTTTGCCAGGCAGTAGAAATACACTTTTATGTTCTCCCCACGGAAGCAAGTGATGAATAGATTATATTATGAAGGACATGGTTCTATGTGGTGAACTGTCAAATTGATTGGCACGCCCGGATTGCTTTGCTCATAAATGGTGGTAGAACGGTGGTAGTCTTGTTGTGTGGACCAAGTCCTTCTCCTTCATGTTCACCCTTGCTAGCCCATGGCAACGAAGTTCTACCAGTAGCCCCATCCACCTCCAACCCCTCAACAAGAGTCCAACCCCGAAGGGAGCAGAAGGCCAACCGTAGTGGCAACCCAGTGCCATTGCCCATTTCGCACCATTGCCATCCTCCACTTAGGAAAGTCATGAGAACAGCAAGTACAAGCGGCTATCCTCTGTGCTCAATGCTGCTTCAACCAGAACCAATGACCAGAGGGGGTCCAAGCAACACAGAAGTCCCTAATTGCTCAAGAGATGTCTTTTTCGAAAGCATCCTACCAAGGAGGACACATTGCCATCTTGTGCTTCAGACTCCAAGCTCCAATCCACCTCCTCAATTGCAACGTCCCGCCAAATGCTAGGTCCCCACCAATCACTTGGGACACCGAGGCAAGCAAGTCACCTGGGTCCCAAAGTTTAATTTAGAAACCACGAAGGTTTCGAAGGTAGCAACACAAAAACCTGTGTCGACCCGAGAGTCAACCGTTACCGTCTGCATATCCTGCCGACCATCGCCATCAAAGAATCTCGCCGGTTGTCACCATAACCTCATCACACTGAACATTGCCATCTAAAGATCCCATTGACCGTGGGGATACAAAAATCTATATAAATAGGCCCTATCCTATCGGATCGTCGCCATGACAGTTTCCCCCAAATTGTGCCAAAATTTCATCGAAATTCTCACAGCCCCCTGCCCTCTTCCACAGCCATCCAACACAGTCTGTTTATGTCCTCCCACTCTTCCTTTTCCACTGATTCCCTCGTCACTCAATTAACCTCACTCTTCCCCATGGATCCCGAAAATGAATTCTTCGAATTCAAAACGGAGCTAGGACTCTACCCTCGGCCTATTCCACAGGCCACTGGCCCCTCCGATTCTCAAAGCACGCCTTCGGCAATGATCCGCATGCCCTCCAAATTTCCCATCAAAGACTTGCAAGGGGAGGAGGAAGTGTCCAAGAGACAAGCTGCCTAGGAGGATACGACAACAACAGCCACCACTCTTACAAAACTAGGTAGAAATGGCAATAGCAAATGGCACACAATTTCCAATTTTGCCATTTCTTATGTATGAAATGGCAACAGCTTCTCAAATTGCCATATTTTTTGCAAAAATGGTAGTTAGAGATGGCAACTAGTTCTTGAACTACCATTTCTTTTGAAGAAATGGCAACAAAAAATGGCAACTGTTTATTGTCTGCCATTTCTTAGCAATAATTGGCAACACCAAATGGCAACCAATTCTTGATTGCCCTTTCTTATGAAGAAATGGCAACAAATTCTTGACTGCCCTTTCTTATGAGGAAATGGCAACTAATTCTTGACTACCATTTCTTCATAAGAAATGGCAGCAAATTCTTGATTGCCATTTCTTGGTAAGAAATGGCAGCCATTTCTTGATTGCCACTTCGTTCAAAGAAATGGCAAGCACTTCTTGACTGCCATTTTCTAAGAAGAAATGGTAGCACAAAATGGCAACTATCTCTTGAGTGCCATTTCTTACAAAGAAATGGCAACCATTTTTTTAATTGCCATTCTTACCAAGAAATGGCAGAACAAAATGCATATGTGGAGTAAAATTACACAATGGTTGACCATTCAGTTATTGCAAAGTATCTTATTGTTGCCAAAGATTCAGTACTATCATTCACAACATTGATATTACTGTCAATATTTATGTATTTTCTAAGTGTGAAAGATTAATCAAAAGTCTTAAGTGCATCAGTGCTCATAGTTCACAGTGTGAAGAAGTCATCTAAAATTCTAAGGAATAACTTTTACCTTTTATAACACACTCATTTTACTTGATAACAAATATTATTCAATAGTTGATTGATAAATAAATAATATAATTTCTACATAGCAAAATAAAATATAAAATTATAAAGACATTACATGAAAAGTTTTCCAAGAAACATTCAAGTCTATGGTTTGATCCAATGTCTGAATCTCATAATTTTCTTTAAATATACAAGCATCCTTAATGATTACATCATCAACACTCCCAATGTTGAGATATCAAGCTCTACCCCCGATACATCTCCTGGATGACTATCATTTATGTCACCGCCTATGTTAGTTGTACTCGTGGTGTAGTTAGACTACCACGTATGTTTTTGGTTTGGGTTCACATATGAACCACGTATTCTAGGTTTGACATATAGGGTATTTCCCCCTTCTATTGTATTGTTGTTGTGTGCAAAAGTGAAGAAAGGCTTCACCCTCCAACCTTGTGTCCTCTCTCTTTTGTGTGTTGTGAAGAAAGCTGAACTTGAGTCTCCTATCTCTCTCCCTCATTCTTTACATGGTATCAGAGCCTTGTTCGTGGTAAGGAGCTCAAGAAAGCAAGCCAAGTTTGTGGTGTCCTGGTAAAAGGACCAGTGTTGCTTTCCTATTTCGAGTTTGGGAGCAAATCTCTACAGGTAGCACAGCCAGAAGTGCAGGAGTGCACTGATTCAGATTGAGAGGCCCTTCGCGGTGTGGCGAGAGCGCAGTATATGCTGCGGGTGCGGGCGAAGCCCTTGGTGACTTTATTTTTTTGATTTGAGGCCGTTTCGGGGCCCGTTTTGAAGGCGCAAGTTCTTCGCAGGCACTCAGAAAAAGGCCCTGTTTTTCGCTGTTCGACCACTGCGCGGCTAGTCGGTGGAAAGGTGCCACAGAAATTGCATCGTATGCCTGTGTGCAGAGATATTGAGAGTTGCAGATTCATGCCTGTTGCCTGTTGATGCAAAATCGTCACTAGGAAGTGACTGTGTGGTGAAATACCACTTTCGTCAGTGTTGCAGATCTGCCCCTGTGAGGCTTTTCGCAGAAGTTTTGCTATTTGCCCTTGTGAGGCATTTGCTGTGTTTACAGGTTGCTGTTGCAATTCGTGATTTGTAAAATGTCTGAGAATCTGTCTACCATTGTCAGTGAGAAGCTTGACAAGAACAACTTCCAAGCATGGAAGTTCAGGATGACAAACTTCCTTATGGGAAAGGGAGTTTGGGATTACATCAGTGGTGAAACTGCAGAACCAGTTTTGGGTACTGCTCCCACTCCTGCTGAATTGAAGGCCTTTATTTAAAGAATGGCATGAAAAAGCCAGAAAATGCTTGTATTGGCTGTCTGTTAGCATTTCAGATTCTATGATTGTGCATATACAGGATCTAGAGACGCCTAAGGAGGCATGGGATACATTGGTGAAGCTGTATAGCACAAATACCAAAGCACGAAAGATGCAGCTAAAGCAGGAGTTGCACAATGTGCAAAGGAAAAATATGAATATAAATGAGTATTCCTTGAAGGTGAAAGGCCTTGCAGATTCTCTTGCCTCCATTGGAGCACCTGTTGATGATGAGGACTTAGTGTCCGTGACCTTGAATGGTCTTGGGAAAGATTATGCACAGTTTCGGACATCCATTGGAGTCCGTGAAACATTTCCTGATTTTCAGGAACTTATTGCTCTCTTGCTGAGTGAAGAGCAAAGGAATGGTGGTTCAGCCACCTCAACTTCTCAAGAGACTGCTTTCTACTCGAATACAGGTAGAGGCAGGGGTAGAGGAAGAGGCCGTTTTGGTGGCCGTGCAGGAAATCAGAACCAACAGCAACAACAGGAAAACCAGTCCTATGGAGGAGGACGTGGTAGTTCTAGAGGCAGGGGGAGCCAAAGAGGCCGTAGTTCATGGCAAAGGAACCAGCAAGTAAATAGCAGCACAGAATGCTATTATTGTGGAAAGCCTGGACACAAGGAGAATACATGCTATAAAAAGCAGAATGACATCAAAAGTGGGAAGTTGCAGCAAAGCAACTATGCATCATCAAGTGGGCATGGTGACGACAGAAATGAGCACCTGTTTGTGATGCAGCATATGGTTAACTCCATGTCAGGAGATGCTGCAGCTTGCAATGATGTTTGGTATGTTGATTCAGGTGCCTCTAACCACATGACCAGTCATGGTGAGTGGTTTCATGATGTTAGAAATTTGGATAAGCCAGGTTATGTTGAAACAGGTGATGATACTGCGCACCCAATTACGCAGGATGGTAAAGTGCCATTGGCTATGCAGAATGGCAAAACAAAGTACTTGGCAGATGTACTTCATGTTCCAAAAATCACTAAGAACCTGGTTTCAGTTGGCCAGATGGTTGAGCAAGGTCTGCAGGTTAGATTTAATCCTGATGGATGTTTTGTTGAGGACTTGAAAAATAAGTGCCGCTTGGTTGCGAAAGGCAATAAAAATGGCAGAATGTTCACCTTGGATGTTGATATGCCTGAGGTAAAAGCTGCTATGTTTGCGCATGGGAGAGGTGTCATTGCAGATATTGAGATATGGCACAAGCGCATTGGGCATGTGAATATACAAAGGCTGAAATCTATGCAAACGAAAAACATTGTTGTAGGTTTGCCTAAATTCAGAGTTGAGGGAATGCAAAAGGTATGTGAAGCATGCCAAATGGGTAAGCAGGCCAGACATGCATTTCCCAAAAATGCTAAGGTGAGCAGAAGACCTTTGGAAGTGATCCATTCAGATGTTTGGACAACCAAAGCTGCTTCTATTGGAGGATGCCATTATTATGTGACGTTTATTGATGACTACACTAGGAAGGTGTGGATTTATTTTATGAAGCACAAAAGTGAAGTGTTCAGCCATTTCAAGGCTTTTAAGGCCATGGTTGAAAAAGAGAAAGGTGTGCATATTAAAGTGCTAAGATCTGATGGAGGGGGAGAGTACTTTTCAGAAGAATTTAGTGAATATCTGAAAGAACAGGGAATTCAAAGGAAGTACTCATGCAGGTCTACCCCTCAGCAGAATGGGGTTGCAGAAAGGAAGAACAGGCATATTGCAGAAGTAGGACGGGCGATCCTAAATGAGAAAAACATGCCTGATTATTTTTGGGCTGAAGCAGTAGCAACTGCTGTTTATATTATGAACAGAACCCCCACTGCAGCTGTCCATGGCATGACGCCTGAAGAAATGTATACAGGCCAAAAACCAGATATTTCTCACTTGAAGGTATTTGGTTGCATAGCTTATGTTCATGTTCCTGATGAGAAGAGAACAAAGCTAGATCCAAAGGCAGAAAAATGCATCTTTATTGGATATGCTCAGCACCAGAAAGGGTATCGCTGTTATAACCCTTCCACCCGCAAAATGCAAGTGAGCAGAGATGTTGTTTTTGATGAAATGAGCAGCTGGTATGCACCAACTGTTATGGTAGGAGATGCAGATGCAGGAAATGGGAATGCTGCAATAAATGCAGAGCAGCAATCTCAAGCCTTGAGTGGACCCAGAGAGTCCTCTACTAGTGGATCTAATGCATGGACAGGGAGATTGAGATCTAGTGAATCGTCACATGGCAGTCCTGATAGTGTTGTGCAGGTATCACATAAGGGAAAAGAAAAAGTGGACCATGCTCCAGTGTTTGATGTGTCTACTGGTAGCTCTCATGTTGATGGAGAGTCAAGTGGCTCTGAAATGAGCCTTGATGAGGAACTTGGGATTCCTTCTGTTGTTACACCTGGTGCAAGGAAAAGCAGGCATGATTTAAAGACTCCTGCAACTGATCCAGTTGTACAGAGGTCCACTCGTATTAAGTATCCAGTTGATAGGCTGAGATATGATGGGTATACAGCACATCACTATGCTTATATGGTCAAGGTTCTAGAGGAGCCAGAGCCCACATGTTTTGAGGATGCAGCAGGGCATAAAAATTGGGAAGCAACTATGGATGAAGAGATGGCTGCCTTGGATGCAAACCACACTTGGGATTTGATGCCTTTGCCTCATGATAAGAAGGCTATTGGCTGCAAGTGGGTTTACAAAGTAAAGCACAATGCTGATGGGTCTATTAGCAGGTACAAGGCAAGATTGGTTGCCAAAGGTTTTGCGTAGACATATGGAATTGACTATGAGGAAACTTTCAGCCCAGTTGCAAGGATGGCAACCGTGAGAGTAGTAATTGCTATGGCTGCTGCAAAGGGATGGTCTTTGCATCAGATGGATGTGAAAAATGCCTTCTTGCATGGTGATTTGCAGGAAGAGGTTTATATGATGCAGCCAGAAGGTTATGAGGATAATTTACACCCCGATTTTGTATGCAGGTTGCGCAAAGCCTTGTATGGCTTAAAACAGGCGCCGAGGGCATGGTCAGACAAGATAGGGCAATATCTTGTCACTATTGGATTTCAGATTTCCAATTCAGATTTTTCACTTTATGTGAAAAGGACAAACAAAGGGATTGTGCTTATAGTCATCTATGTTGATGACTTGATTATTACAGGTGATAGTGATGCAGACATTAATGAAGTGAAGCTGCTGTTGAAGCAGAAATTTGAGATGAAGGATTTGGGAGAGCTGCGTTACTTCTTGGGCATTGAGGTTATTAGATCCCCGAGTGGGATATGGCTGTTGCAAAGGCAATACGGTTTGGACATGCTGTCGAAATATGGGATGACAGGCTGTAAGCCTATCTCTGTTCCATTGGAGCAGAATGTGAAGCTCAATGCAGAGACAGGTGAGCTTCTTGAAGATATTACTATGTACAGGCGCATAGTAGGTAGCTTGATTTACATGACTATAACCAGACCAGATTTGAGCTATGCTGTGGGGCTGGTGAGTCAGTTTATGCAGGCACCGAGGAAGCCACATTTGGATGCGGCTAGGCGCATACTGCGGTATGTGAAGTCCACATTGCATTATGGACTGTTTTATGAAGCTGGGTGTGCATTACAGGTACATGGATACACAGATGTTGACTGGGCTAGTAGTGTCTCAGACAGGAGATCTACTAGTGGTTTTATGTTTTCCCTTGGGAGTGGTGCCATCAGTTGGAGCAGCAAGAAGCAGCCAACAGTTGCCTTGTCGAGCACAGAGGCTGAGTACAGGGGTGCAGCAATGGCTGCATGTGAGGTAGCTTGGTTACGGAAGCTACTTGCAGATATGGGACAGTCAATTCATGCAGCAGTTGTCACATCATGGCCTTGTCTTATTTCACTTCTGCCCTACCATTATATTCTTTCATCCCCTCTCTCTCTCTCTCTCTCTCTCTCTCTCTCTCTGTGTAGCCCCACCTATCATCCAATCGCCTCACATCTCGAGCTTAGTTCTCATGGCTATAGTCCACATGACATGAAACATATTTGATGCTTTACTCTCATTGAGAAGCAAGGCTAGCTTCTCAAAACGAAGGTTAGATTAGATCACTTAGGGTAGAGGGTGCAAGCTTATCTTTAGACATATTGCCAAGTAATCAAGATACTCCTACGAAAGATACAATTACATTTAATGATTACTAATATCATTGTGACAACATTAGCAGCATCATGCTTGCTAATAACCCAGTTTATCATGCTAGAACGAAGCACATTGAGGTGCATTATCACTTTGTGAGAGAGAAGGTTCTAGCTGGTGAGATTGATCTTGTCTATGTCAGCACTGAGGAGCAGGTGGCTGATATTTTTACGAAGGCATTGGGTACCGAGAAGCTTCGCAGATTTAGGAGCTTGCTTGGTGTACGTGAGATGGATTTGAGCTTGAGGGGGAGTGTTGAGATATCAAGCTCTACCCCCGATACATCTCCTGGATGACTATCATTTATGTCACCGCCTATGTTAGTTGTACTCGTGGTGTAGTTAGACTATCATGTATGTTTTTGGTTTGGGTTCACATATGAACCACGTATTCTAGGTTTGACATATAGGGTATTTCCCCCTTCTATTGTATTGTTGTTGTGTGCAAAAGTGAAGAAAGGCTTCACCCTCCAACCTCATTCTTTCTCCTAATGGGTATGATACTTTGTATAGGCCTTAATGAAAGTAATAGAATTGTCCTTGCAAAAGTTTTATGTGGATCAGGTATCTTTTTCATAGCCGGGAATGTGTATTTCAACAATTCTTACCATGCGACGTGGATGAGTGTTAAAAATATGCATCGGTGTGCTTCTAGCATATGTGCGTGGGTTTGATGGATATGATACTTTATACAAGTCTTAATACCAATAATACCCTTATCCTTGCAAATTTTTGAGTTGATAAGATATAATTTGCATGGTTGGGCAGGCGTATTTTCACAATTCTTAAATATGCATCATGCGTGAGTGCTTTTAGCATATCTATGTGCCTCTGATAGGCATGATACTTTACATAGCTTCAATAAGATAAAAACCCTTGTGCTTTCAAAGTTTGATGGGGATTAGGCATCAATTTCATGGTTGGGCATGTGTATTTTCAAATTTATTACCATGCATTGTGCATGAGTGCTAAAAATTATGCTACAAATCAAGCAATGAGTAAAAAGCAACAATGTTAAGCAACAAAGTAATCAAAACAAACAAGACAACAAGATATCAAGAATGAAACAAAGTCAAGCAAGCAAGCAAGATGCAATCATATCAAGCAAGCAAGTAAGTGGAAAATTTTGGCAGCATCTCCCGTGGGCCGTAGAAAAATCTCATATTTGCCTTTTGTGCAACCACAAAGACATAAGAAACGTGTAAACACACAATGCAAATTCCAAAGATTATTCTAATGTAGATGAAAATGTTGGGAAGCTTACCTAGAAGAAGAAATTTGAAGACAAACCACTCAAAATATCATCCACTTCTTTAGTTCCCAAAATAGAAATCTTCTTTTTCAAGCTTGGAGTGGAGGGGAGTGGGCCAACAGTGGTGTGGGTGGTGTAAGGATGGCAGGGGAGGGTAGGGAGATGGTGGAAAGTTCATGAGGAAGAGGCAAAGATCTAAAACAAGAGAGGTGTGGCAAAAAAAGAGGCATTTGGATTTGCTTTTTAAAAGTTTATATGAGTCGGTATAGGCATCGGCATATACTAGCACTTGTACCGAACGAAAACAAAGTTTTCCTTTGTTTTTGCATTTCCAAAAACTTATAGTACTTCTCTCACTTCTATTTTCTTACTAGGTTTAATAAATGATGACTTGTATTGGATTACAAAATCTTATAGCCTAAGAGGCCTTGTTTTAGGGTGCATGTTGACTTTTTAAATCATATCTCCTTTTTTACCACACCTTGCACCCTTTAAAACATACATCGTTGTACTTCTAGCCATGCATATGGTATTATATATGCATGATATTTTTTAAAAGCCTCAAACCAAGTGATTTCAAGTCCTATGCAAAGAATCATGGCCATTTGATGTCATTTTCATTGGATATTTCCTAGTTTCGCACGATGCATTATGCATGGTCATTGAAAAACATTCATGTATCAACTTCTAGCCATGCAAATGACATTTGATAAGCATCATACTTTGTGTAAGCAGTAAAATGGGTGAGCTCAAGGCTTGTGCAAAGTATCATGGCCATTTGGTGTCATTTTCATGGCATGGAATGGATATTTCCTAGTTTTTCACCATGCATCATGCATCAATATTCAAAAACATGCATCTGTGTACTTGTAGCCCTAAAAATGGTATTTTATGGGCAAAATACTTTGATCAAGCCTTAAACTCATTAATTTTAATGTCTGCGCAAAATATCATAGCCATCTGATGTCGTTTGAATGGCTTGGAATGGATATTTCCTAGTTTTTCACCATGCATCATGCATGAGTGTTGAAAAACATGCATTGATGTGCCTCTAGCAGCCATGAAAATGGTATTTCATGGACATGAAACTTTGTAAAAGCCTTAAAATAGGTGATTTCATGGCCTTTGCAAAGTATCATGACCATCTCATGTCATTTTCATAGCTTGGAATGGACATTTCCTAGTTTTTCACCATGCATCACGCATGAGCATTGAAAAACATGCATTGGTGTGCTTCTAACCATAAAAACGGTATTTTTTGGGAGTGATACTTTGCACAAGCCTTAAACAAGGCAATTTCAATGCCTATGCAAAGTATGATGCCCATCTAATGTCAATTGCATGGCTTGGAATGGATATTTCCTAGTTGTTCACCATGCATCATGCATGAGCATTGAAATACATGCATCGGTGTACTTTTAGCCATGAAACTTAACAAAAAAAGACACTTGAAAAGTTTGGAGCTGATCCGATGGTGGGATATACGGATGCGGATGTCCATTGTATATTTTTCCTTCACATACATAGCATCCACATGCAAATATGGGCATTCTAATTCCCCAATGTCACATCCAACATCCAATGCACCTTACACTTTGCAAGGACATTAGAACAACAACTTTTTTTAAGACACTTGCAAAGTTTGTTGCTGATCTGACAGTGTGGTATACAGATGTCGGTGTCCGTTGTGCTTGTTTCCTTCATAAACATAGCATCCACATGCGAATATGAGCACTCTTGTTCCCCGGTGGCACACCTGGCATCCAATGCACCTTACACTTTGCAAGGACAATGGCACATCCAGCATCCAATGCACCTTACATTTTTCAAGGACATTAAAAAATTTGTTTTAAGACCCTTGAAAATTTTGGTGCTGATCCGACGGTGGGATATGCGAATTTTGGTGTCCCTTGCACATTTTTCCTTCATATCACGTAGCATCCACTTGCGAATATGTGCATTCTTGCTCCCAATGGCACAAACGGCATCCAATCCACCTGATACTTTGAAAGGACATTAATACCATTTTGTCTAAGACCCTTGCAAATTTTGGTGCTGATCCAACAGTGGGATATATGGATGTAGATATCCATTGTGCATTTTTCCTTCACATACATAGCATCCACATGCAAATATGGGCATTCGTGTTCCTCGGTGTAGCATCTGACATCCAATGCACCTTACACTTTGCAAGGACATTAAAACAACTTGTTTTAATACCCTTGCAAAATTTGGTGCTGATCTGATGGTGTGGTATATGGATCTTGGTGTCCGTTGCACTTTGTTTCCTTCATATACATAGCATCCAGATGCGAATATGAGCATTCTTGTTCACCAGTGGCACATACAGCATCCGATGCACCTCACACTCTGAAAGGAAATTTCAACAACTTGTTTTAAGACTCTTGCAAGGTTTGGTGCTTGGGATTTGGAGATGGCTCCCTCTAGATGTAAAGCATAAGATCCAAGCACTCTCACATCTAAGGGGCGCAAGCATCCAAATAGCAGAGATTGGTGCAGCACTTCTCGACTCGTGGTGGGACTGAGCACCACTTGGACCCCCCATCATTGGTCTGGACAATGGACTCAGTGGTTGCAATTGTCACAAGGTTATTACCATTGTAGATGCTACAAGATTTAGATGGGAAGCCTCTTGCAAGTCAAGATAGAGAGGGACCGTTGGGATGCTAGAAATGAAGTTAAGTGCAGTTGAACTTGATATGCTTGGAACCCAATCCTTCTCTTTAGAGAAATTGAAGCTTGGGGTAAAGAAGTCTCAATCTGCTAGACTAGGGGACCCCTATGTGGATATGGGCCTTGGTATCCAAAGTCTTGCCTCCAAACAAATGGAACCAGAGGAAGTGTACTAAGGTTTTGAGATGTCTTCTTAGCATTTTGTTTACTCGTTATGGATGCCACTTGGTTATTTTAGTTGATGTTCTCCTTGAGTTTCCTCCATTTGAAGCATTAAGAATTTCCATGCCTTTAAGATAAAGTTAGTTGTGCCTTTGATTCATCTAAAGATTTTGTTAGCGGAGTATGGGTTGATTTTTTTCATTTGGGTTTCGTAAGGGTTGTTTGGTTGCCTAAAGACTGGGTAGTGTTCTTTTGGTTGTGGAATGGGTGTCTCGTTTAGATGGGTTTCCTCTTAGCTTGGTACACCCTCACATCGAAAGGGTGACCTACATTATTACCCCATCCATCCCTTCTTGAGATGTCATTGCAAAATAATTTAAAAGTTGGAATTCAAATAAGGGTTCCTTTTTCCTCTTAAACATAACAAATTTTTAAGTTTTGAGGCACTACTCTATGGCATCAACCTATAAAAGCGGAAGTTTGCATTAAAAGAAAGGATTGATTTCCCAAATAAGATAAACTCTTAAATTAGGTGAGGGGGTGAGGCATTTTGAGCTATATTATTCTCATATACCTAAGGCCTTGATCAAGAAGAGCTTGCTTTAGCAAACTTACACCTTGCAAAGGATGATGCCTTATCATGATGGTCGGTTTGCGAAACCCAAGAGCAACTTATTTGAGATTGGAAAGAACCTTCTTCCCTTTGAGATACAAGGAAAACCTTTAGATGGAAAGGTTGAGGAAATGGGAAAAAGTGTGACGGATTTTGTGGCATCCTTTCAAAAGTGTTCCTTTGTTAGGGACGGAGTGAGGAGATAGACTAGCAGAGAGTCTCAAGCCAAGCATTTGTTATGTGCTTTGCTAAAATCATGGAGAAAAACTTAAATCCAAGAAGGTGTGATAATGCTAATGGAGCCTCCACATCTAACTTTTCCACACCTAACTAGGCCAACTCTCCAAGAGGGAAGCATTTAAGAAAAGCTTTTGGGAGAGGACGAATCAAGTCTGTAATATTACAAGGAAAGACACTTATAAACCTATATCTCCATGCCACAAATTTCAGAGAGAAATTTTCATTAGAGAAAGGCGATGCTTTAGATGCAAAAAGGTAACAACCAATCGTCCATTTTATGAGTGTCCATTATTGCTTGGACATCTAACTAAGTAAAATTCCATAAAGAGGAGACGAACCAAGTAGGAGGAAGCATCTACATCCTCGTCAATATAAACTTGGTCCATCTATTCATGCAATATAGTCAATTTGAAACACACGATTTCGTCAAGGTTATGGGTCTATAAATGGGTAAAGGATTGTTATTCTTGATGGCGATCATAATTATGATCTAATTAGTGATTGTGTTATCAAGATCATGCATCCCAGGTTGAGGTTTCCCATAGGATTCCACAACATCAAGATGCAAGCGATTTCCTAGTGGTTCCCTTACTGGATGTGGATATGATTTTGGGAAAGCCTTAATGTTATGACCTTCTGATTGTTGTACACATCAACATAATTCCTACACAAAGGGCAGAAGACCCTTATTCAAGGAGATAAAGGTGTCCTTCCTATTCAACTCATTAACCGCATTCAAGCAAAGCTTGACTTATAGTATGGTAATGTAATGACAGCATTATAAATATCAAGCCCCTAAAAAGGGTGTGAGTTGCCACTTAATCTATCTTAAGAATGGGAAGCAAGCTTTAAATCCTGAAGAGAAGGAAAACATAATTTCCAATCTTTTGGACATACCATAGATTTAAAAATCAATCTAATAAGGAGAGTGTAGTGACAAATGCCTTGAGATAAAGGCCTAGTATAGGCCTAGTGTAAAGACATTTCTCGATACCCCAAGAAAAGCCTAGTGTAAAGACATTTCTCCCTACTCTAAGAAAAGAAGTGTATGGGTTTATCATGAAATGTATCAAAACTTACAACAAATAGTATATGAAGGGCTCGTGAAGGGTGTGCGTGTACTAGAGTTTGCTTATTAGAATTCTGCTTACATCTTCCATGAAGTCTCCCTTCACATTTATGTATGGTCGACTCTTCCAAATTCAATCTCACACATTAGGGAAAATTTTATGTCATGGGAACAAATCAAGAAGGCCCAAATCAAATGTGCGAAAGCAACAAAGAGATGTCTCAATTGAAGATTGAGTTCTTCTAAAGATTGATAAATAGAGACTCAAATCAACTTCAAGTCACAGCAAATATGTTTGCAATGAAGTACTACATAGCTTCTCTAGTAATTTTCATTACAAGAAGAGAACTTGCCAACAAAGAAGAATGCAAACATAGGTTACATTCACTAATAGGATTATAGATAATGCTAACATCTTGCACATTTAAACAATATTGCCATGACTATGTGAAATTGTTAATATTGAAATTGTTCCATGATGGACTTGTTATGTGACCTAGATCTTGATTGAGGGCTTTGACAAAGCCCTCAAGTTTTGTTGGGACATGGGACCAAGTGGTACAAATAGTAGTACGAAGCAATGTAATATTGACCAATAAAGATGTCACGATCTGTGATGTATTTCTTTCTCTATTTCTAGACTTATGGATGGTTTGATGAATGGACACTTGTGGAAGGGTATGCCCTTTCGACGGGACACTTGCCCTTTCGACGGGACACTTCCTAATGAGGCACAACCCTTCACAAGAGACATTCTATTGAAGAGACATTCCTATTGTAATGTACCCTCTCATCAAGGGTCACACCCTTCACAAGGGGTACACACCTCTTCATGCACATACCCTTTGGAGTACACACCTTTTCATGTGTGACTCTTCACTCTCTATATAAGAGAGACCCAATTGTATGGATGACACATCTACCCTACAGACATTCAAGCAATACAATTATTCCTTGTTCTCTGCTATCTCGGTCTCCTTTCTATTCCTTAGCACATTTCTAAATATAGTAAATCTAGGATTTCTTACAGTGGTATCAGAGCAAAATTCGCTCCTGCCTGTAGGAAATGCCCCCCACCTTCTAGCGCCGATCTGATACATCTTTTCTGCTAGAAGGATATCCTTGCACATTGTGCATGGAAGAGATGGAGAGGATGAGCGTAAAAATTTTAAGCGCCAACCTTGCCTAAAGTCATCTATGGCCTCTCCATCTCCCACACATCACGAGTTGATGTAAATGGACACGACAACAATCATCAAAAAGGTCCTGAAGGACATTTCTCAAAAGAAGGATGCCAGACCACACACCCCTTGAAGAAATAGCATGGCGACTTCAGGTGCTTGGGCTGTCCCAAAACCAAGGGACGCACCTTTTCCACCATCGGGGACACCTTTTGATGAAGAGTCTCGACTCCTCACTCAAGGGCCACACCCCATCGTGGAAAAAAGGACACACCTATTCATGTAGGGACACCCCTTTTAAAAACAGGGACACACCCCTTCATGAAAAGGTGCACCTATTCCAAGGGTCACACCCCTTCGAATAGGCACACCTTTTAGGCACCAAGCACCTATAAAAGGGTACCTAGAGGGGTAAAAAGGGAAAAAAAAAATAAACCCAGCCCCTACCCTTAGGTTTACCCTAGCTTCCCTAGGGTTAACTAAACCCCCAAATTAATTTTTGGGGCAACTAACCACTTTAGGCAGCCCCAACGAAAAGAGGCGCTCCTTTGATATTCCGTACGGCCTGCACCGTACGGAACTTCCCGCAGAAGCAGCCCGCCTCAGCCGATCTGCACGCCAGCCCCTGCGCAAGCCGATCTGCACGCCAGCCCCTGCGCAGCCCTAGCCGATCTGCACGCCAGCATTCCTGCGCAGCCCTAGCCGCGCCAGCACGCCAGCCCCCTGCGCAGTCAGTTGCCTCGCCAGCACACAACCCCCCCCTGCGCAGTCATTTGCCTCGCCAGCCTAACTACGCAGCCCTGCATTGCCATTGCGGCCCTGGGTACCTGCTATTTCCCTGCCAGCCTGCAGCGTGAAATCCGCGCCAGCCCTGCCTTACCTGCGAAGTCCAGCCCTGGGAACTGCAACCATGTGCCTATGCCAAGGGAGTACAAGGAAGAGAAGGGTGCATTACCATGCAAGGAATCCTTGTAGGCTAAGTGTAGAATGGGAAAGTGATCGACGAGTCAATTCAAGGGTCACAAATGAAGAGCATGTGTCAACAACATGCATCTTTATCAACCACCTTGCATGCATGCACACACTCATCTCTATCAGCCCTTGCATATATGTGTTCATGTAGCAACAAATTCTTAGGAGGATGCTCATTCCCCATTTGAGGGCCAATCTCATGTTGCATTTAACATACATTTAATCACACACGTTGCATTTAGAACAACCGGTTCATGACAGGTATCTCTGATTGGGATCCAAGAAGTTGGTGAATTTACATGTCCCACGCATGCTCAGCCATGCAAGGTATAATACATGTTGGGAAACATTGTGTAATGGATAACCACTAATGATCACAATAGCTAACTCCTTGCAATGTAAATAAACTCCTGATATATCTTCTAAATGAACATCACACCAAATATTTATGAGACCTTTCTTTACCTTCTTCATGCAAAGAATCATTGCTCGACTTTCATTTTTAAGAACAAGAAGCTGATTGGTTGAACTGGAGTTTAAAAAATTAGACAGGGAATAAAACTGATTGGTTGAGGTTGAACATGATTGCTTGAACCTCCAAATATTATACAGGGAATAGAACTTCCATTACCCTTCAGGGAACCACATTTTTTAGACTTCACAAATACAAGCTCTTATCCACAGAGGGTCAATTCATGATAGTTTATGGGGATGCACAAGCACATGTCCGAATTTAGAAAGTACCACTACGGTAGAGGAAGCGGAGGATGCCACCTTTCCATAGGAGAGAGTTTTCTATCTACAACAGATCCATTATGCAACCAAAATGTCTCTGCTGACTGATGAAAGCTCCTAACCTTTCGCTGGAGTTCCCATAATATGCCCGTCATTGCAGTACAACCTTCACTTTCTGGTGCATAAACAAAAAGACACCTTATCATTCGTCCTCGTACCAACATCTTCTCAATGTCACTATCTGCAAAAAGTTAGATGAGCACCATCAGCTACAACATAGAATATAATTAAAGAGTGATGAGATACACATGATTCAACCATTACCAAACCAACCAATTTTTGCCTTGTTAGAGCCATCCATGGAGCCCCAGGGTGACCTACAATGCAGAATTAGGCCAATGCATGCATGTGTGTGTGCATTCATACACGCGTGCATAAATTTTTACATGCATTGTGTACACGCGTGTATGCATTTATGCACACACGCACATAAAAATGGGAAGAGCTATGAATCGCATGCTATCCTTCCAATTCAAACAGACTACTGGTGCTAAGTTAGAACAAATGAGAGATTTTAGTAGCAGATCCAATAGACCTCTGCATCTTTCACACAGGCACAGACTCCAAAATTTTGTCACATAATGCTGTCTAAAAGAAACTGTTTCTTTGATGGACCCAACAATCTAGACTGACTGTCCACACACTACATGTCCCACAACATTTCCTGCACAGATTGAACCTTAGGCGTAAATATTCACCTTCTTCATGGCTTCTTAAAGCTCTTCATACCATAAACAGATAAAGAGAGGTCAGGCCAAAAATTGGCAGAAATTTTATTTTTCCCCCCCAAAAGAAAAGAACCTTCTATTAATGCTTGAGATAAAGCCAACCATACAAATCAGCCATGTGGCACTGATGGTGGAAGAAAGTAAAAACTGCTGGCTCGTGTCCAGCCCTGCTTCTAGAGAACCAGCTCACTGCCTAGGGAATCTCAGAATAGGGGACCAGCAACCAGGGTGGGGGACAATACAACCAGTGAATGCCTCGATCCATGAATATGTAGAATACACCTGCAGGCCAAGCCTTGCAGAAATGTGCATGCCTTTTGGCAGTCATCCAAAAACCCATTATCCCTTGCTCCCATGTGGCACACAAGCTATAGACAATATCCTGCCAAATGGGAGCAAGGGTGGCTGCTGCAGGTACTTGCTGCCCTCCCATCACCAAATTGCAATGTGCGATGCAGATGTTTGAAGGAGTAATATTGGACACCGGCTCCCAAACACCTCGTCAGGTGAGGGTACAGGCCGCTAACGACATGGAAGGATCGAGTCCTGCACCTCCATCTGGTAGACCCTCTCTCCAACAATCCTATAGGCTGGCAAGGCCATCTCGATCGAATAGGCATGACGTGGAGGATGGAGTCCTTAAGGTTAGGTAGTAATTGCCAATCCAACATCCTTCCTATAAAAGATCTCTTAAAGATATTGACTACTGAAACTTCAATAGAAACTGGACACAGTGAACTCCCAAGCCAATGTCATGGGTGAAGAGGCTGTGAGCACTGCACCAAAATCTTGCCTATGTTAGTTCGCCCCCAAAGAAAAAGGATAGGTGGAGGCAGACCCCGGCAATTACCCCGATCGAGCCGAGGATTGCATGCCCAGAGACTCCTCAAGCCAAGGATTGCATGCCAAGGCTAGCAAAAAAAAAAGGGAAATATGCCAACCAGGAAAGCTTGCAAAGCAATTTGGCAAGGCCTAGTCAACAAAAATTCATTGGTTCCTATTGGTTGGATTCTTCAGCCCCCTAAGCCTTGAGCAACCAATGTTGTCCTGACCCTAGGGCCTCCATTTTACTCCCACCATTCGTGCTTGTCGACCTTGGAGCCCTTGCTGCTGCTACTGCTACCTCTTTCCCCAAGCACTCTAGGTCTCTTACACTTCTTCCTACGGAGAAACTAATGCCTAACTCCAAAGCCCCTAATTCTACAACATCCTGATCCCCAAGTGTGAGGTCCCTCTTCGTCAAAGAACACCTCTTCCATAGGGGGATGAACCTATGCCTTTGAAAATGTCGAAGGTCCCCCTTCCTACCCAAGGGGTTTAATATCAAGAAACAAATTTCAAACTTTCTAGTATAACAATATTTGTAAGACCATATGTAATTAGGGGTTACTAGGCAATTGGTGAAGTAGCTTTGTTTTAGAAGCTATTTGGTGATATGGATGAGCGCATGGATAGGCATGTTGTCGTTTATTGTGACAAGATGAGCAACACATAGCTGGCTAGTATCTAAGTTTATCATGTTGTCACATTGAAGTACATTATTATTTGTGCAAGAGAAGGTTCTAGTCGAAGATATTGATCTCGTCTATGTCAGCACAGAGGATCACGTGGATGATATTTTCACAAGGCATTCGGCATTGAGAAGCTTCACAAATTCAAAGGCTTACTTGGGTGCAAAAGATGGAATTGAGCTTTGTGATTGAGCATTCACATTGATCAAATGCGTGGGTGATCACATATTTATGTCACCAGCATGCTGCCAATGAATAATAGATGTTTGACAACTACTATGTGTACTACAGTTGTGGCATAGTTACTATGTCAACACGTGTATGTTGTAGGTTCACACTATGGACCATGCATGTAAAGTTATAGGGAGTTCTCCTTTCGTAAGAAAGAAGAAATGAGACCATCCAAGAACAAGGTGATGAGTTTACGCCTTCAAGTCAAAACCCATCACACATGGATTATAATCCAAGTGCAAGAGGACGAGAGGAGACTCTTGTTAATAAGCTGATTTTCCAGCTTAGCAATATGATTGAGCAGTCCATTATGACAAGATTAGGGACTAAGAGGACTTTAAACTTTGGGGATGAAGAGTTGAGTAGCCCTTCTAAGAGATCCAAATTCCAACCACGAGAGAGAATTGAGTTTCCCAAATATGATGGGGCAAGGGAGGCTAACAAAATCCTCCATTGGATTCGCCATTTTGAGCTATACTTTGCCCATCAAGACAAGATCGAGCAAGAGAAGCTTGCTCTTGCCACGTTGCATCTACAAAAGAATGCTCTAATGTGGTGGTCTTTGTCACAAATAGGAAAAGAGTCTATTCATGAATGGGCTAAGTTTGTGGAGCAACTGAAAGCCACTTTCATGCCACCGAGGCATGAAGAGAACCTAACCTTTCATTGGGACAGGTTTAGGCAGTTCGATAATGAGAGTAATGCAGATTTTACAGCCAGGTTTTGGAAACTCTCTCTAGAGTTGCCCGAAAAGAGTGAGGAAGATAGGAGAAAGAAGTATTTAGCAGCCTTAAGCCCAAAAGTAAGATACAAGGTTGAAATGTTTAACCCGACCACGCTTAAGGACCTCACTAAGCTGGCTGAAATAGCCTAGAGGAAATTGAATCCTCGTAAACCCTTCAATAAGAAGGGTGGGTCAACATCGAAGACCAACAACATACCCACTTTTAGGAAACCAAAACGGTTTAAGAATAATAAAAGGAAGGGTAAAGCTCTTGTAAGGAATGTGAATAGCCAATCACGTTGATAAGACAAAAAAAGCAATAAAATACTAGCACTATGAATAATGTAGGGAGACACATAGGTGCACATAGTTAGCTAGTGATGGGTTTTTTTATGGCTCCAAAGACATCTTTTTCCAAAAAAAGATGATATGATGTAAATATTTGACTATGAAATAAAATGTTTGTAGGAACTTCCTATGGGAAGTGATGAAAACGCAATATGGATGCACTCCAAAGTAATGTACCCATGTGTGACGGGGTCGGTGGTTGAATGTCAAATGTAAAAGTCTCTTGTGTCTTTCTTACGTGCGGTAAATCGTCTTCTGTGCATGGAATGTTGTCATGTCAATATCTGTGTTACATCCAATGTGGTAAATGTGTGGGCATGCATCAAAATACCTTGTTTTGAACGATGGTTGTGTGCTAGTGAAATGTGACCCCAATTGTGTGAGCAATGGGCTTGGTGCAATGTTTTTTGAGGCAAGGTAGAAGAGTAGTAAAAGGAGGCAATGACGTGGAAAATTTACGTAGAGAGGTGGCTTGCATGAGGAAGCTACGATTTTACGTGGAGCCAATGCTACAATACGTGGGGACTTGGCTCATTACGTGGGTGGCATGAAGGATTTTCCAAAAGGAGTTGACGCTGCGTTATAGAGGGGGAGCGCAGATTGTAGGAGAGGGGAGAGAGGCTTTCCAAAAAGCAGGAGAGAAGGTGACGACTCTGGTTTTTTTTAGAAGAGAAGGAGGTGTGCACAGATTGCACGTCACTGGTGGTCTACACTGCCTTCTATGCTGATTGTGAGAGAGAGCTTTGCTTGTTTGAGGCGCTCGTACAAAGCTTGCCCCCCCTTCACTGGAATTATGTCATTGGAATTTGAAGAGCTGTTGATCGCTTGTTCTTGAGGTGAACGAGAATTTGAGGAGCAGATGCCAAAGGATTGCGCAAGAGACTGCTCATACACTAAGGAGAGATTGCTGCATACGTGAAGACAACGCTGATTGGGAAGTTGCCCATACGTGTGGACAAGGAAAGGTGAGTGTTGGGGTAAAGGCACATTACCACCCTTTAAAATGTTACGACCCCTATGACTGTCTTAAGACAGTCATAGGGTGAATACCTAATCCTAATAAAACTCTTGAGTTTGTGGTGTGGCTCAACACATTTTACACACCCACACTACTTGTGTCTCCCTCTCCTAACGTTCCACCCCCTCTCTTTCCCTCACAAGTGGTATCAGAGCCTTCCTCTCCCTCTCACTCCGGTCTACCCCTCCCTCTACCCCTCCCTCTCCCCTCGGGCCTCGTGCCCTCAACAGCGAGCAGGGCATGGCAGCAGCGACCAGGGCAGCAGCGCGCGAGCAGGGCCCAGCCACGCGCGCGCAACGCGCAGGAGCAGCTGCGCGCAGCATTTGCGCGAGTAGCTATAGCTGCAGTAGCAGCTAGCTGCTGCCAGCTGCTACTAGCTACAAGGCGGCCGCAGCCAGCCGTACGCGGCTGTACGGACGCCACGACAGCCAACCGTACCGGCTGTACGGACGCCGCGACAGCCAGCCGTACCGGCTCTACGGATGCCGCGATAGGCAACCCTCAGCCAGACCTTCGATTTTTTTTTGGGATCCGTGCCCTCGCAGGTACAAAAATTTCAAAAAAAAATTTTGGGGATCCGTGCCCTCGCAGGTACAAAAATTTCAAAAAAAAATTTTGGGGATCCGTGCCCTCGCAGGTACAGGGTACAGCAGGTACCCTGCGCAGGTACAGAAGGTACAACAGGCACAGATTTTTTTTGGGGGAAGAAGGAAAAGAGTGAGAGCACTCTGCTCTTTTGCGTGGTACTTGCAAGTACACGCAAGTACAGAAGTACAACGAGGCTTTTTCTTAATGCATTCCCGGAATTTTTCAGTTCTAAAACTGTGTGTTTGAGGTACAGCAAGTACACTCGTGTCTCTCGTGCTTGAGGTGACTAGTGCCACAGTGTGTGGTGGTTGCACAGTTATTTTGTTTCGGGAAGGTCAGATGCCTTAATTTGCAGAGGGCTTTTATGCTTTTGCTTAGTGCAAATCTCAGTTTTCGGGTGACAATTTCAAAGGGCTTTTGCCTGGAAGTGTATGCAGTGTATGCCTTGAGGCAGTGTGGAGCCAGGGTGCCCACATTGGTCTCGTTTTCCGCACTGTATCAGTGACATTTCTTTGTAGGTCACATTTTGTGTACGGCACTTAGAAAATCTCAGTTGAGCCACGCTTGGCCAGGGCGCATCGAGTTTACTCGGTCCCTAACTGTCCATCGTTGACAGTGCTCAAAAGATTTCTTTTCGGTGTTTGTACGTTGGGATCTGTGTTGCTACTGTGCACACAGGCAGTTTATGCATTACATTGTCAGGTGAAGGTGCCAGGAAAGCGCTGTATTTTGTATGCTACCTCAGTGTTGAGGTGTTTTTTTTTTTTTCACTTGGTACAGGTGTCAAATCAAGGGGCTTTTGCCCAGATCTTGCTTGTGAGCACTTGAGTTACTGTTTGAGAACTTCAGATGCCTTTTATCCCCTTGGCAGAAGGGTGATTGTTTGGGATTTGTCCCATACTTTGTTGCAGGTTTTGTGACAGGCTGAGGTGTTTGAAGCCTTTTTTCAGTGGACAAAACAGTGTATGACAAGTGGTTTATGCATATAAAATCAGTGCAATACCTCATCTGAGGTGGGAGAAGTGATCAGGACATCAGTGTTTTGTGTTTCGTCAGATGATGATGCACTTGTAAAGCACTTGTGGAACAGCTGCAGCATTCTGTAGTTACTGTTTTATGCCTATTTGAGCACGGTACAGTGTGTCAGAAGGTACAGTGACTGGAGGGAAATTTTTCTGTTTTGCTGCAGGTTTTTTGACAGTAAAAAACAGCACTATTGTGAGTGCTCCTGGCTCTTGATAGAGCAGGTTTTTCTGAGAAATCAGAATTTTATTTAATCATTTTTTTGACTTACAGAGAGTCAGGCACTTTCCTTATCTGATATGGCATCAGGGGGAAGTGAATCTTCAATACTGAACATAAAGAAATTGGAAGGGGCACACAATTATGCATTATGGGCAGAACAGTGTTTGAATGTACTTCTCCTAAAGAAGATTTCTAAGCCCATAAGGGTGAAGGGTGTCAAGCCATCTGGGATGGCAGATGATGAGTGGGAGGAGCTTGATTTGTCCGCAAGGGCGGCTATCATGCTTACTCTCACTGATTCTCTTGTGTTCAATGTTCAGGCAGAAAAGACCTCTTATGGCCTATGGCAGAGGCTAGAAGAGTTGTATGCCCAAAAGAGTTCAGCCAATAAGGTTTATTGGTTGAAGAAGCTTGTCGACCTTCGCATGAAGGAAGGTACAGCTATGACCTCACACTTGAGTGAGTTCAATGCCATCTTTACACAGCTTATCGCACAGGGATTGAACCTTGATGAGGAGTTCAAGGCTACTTTCTTGTTGTGTACCCTCCCTGAGAGTTGGGACACTTTCAAGACCACTCTGTCAAATTCAAATGTCACTCTTATATATGCTGATGTGGAGAGCTCTCTCCTTATGGAGGAGATGAGCAAGAAGAATAATATGGACAGCAAGTCTTCCAATGCTTTGCAGGTACAGGAAAGAGGTAGGACTCAGCAGAAGGGGAGATCTGCTGGCAAGTCCAAATCCCGCAATCATTCCCGTGGCAAAAAGGATATTGAATGCTTTTACTGTGTGAATCTCATGTACTCTCTACCACATTGCATTCATCCACCTTCTCTCTCCCACCTTACATGTAGGTCGAAATACAAACAAGTACTCTCAAGAGGGCGCTCTTCCCCATAAGAGGGCCAATTGGCATTCAAATTCTGCATTCATTGCACACATTTGCATTCTCAAAAAGTCTGGTTCTTCACAAATGCTTCTAGATATATAGTGTGTCGTGTGGCTTTTGAAGTAAGACCTCTTATGTATTCCCCATTCTCCTATGAGTTAGAAGAAAGCTGCAACAAAGAATCTCCTCCCCTATTCCCCGCAATATTTTCAAATGTCACTCTACTACACCCTCAATGCATGTTGTTACGAGAAGCAAGTTCTTTCAATCGTCTTTTGCTATTGAAGGCAATGTGTCACTAGTGAATGGGGGCATGTTAGCCTTTTTTGTTATCGTGTCCTTCCATAGTGGCATGTATGGTGCCAACAAGGTCATCACCATCCATTCCCAATGATGTGATCTCTCCATCGCACAAGACACGTCTCATGCCACCTGTAGCCCTAGTTGGTATTGAACCTTAGTATCTGCATAGGGAGACTAAATATTCCACCTAGAGAGATTTGGAAGGGCGGGGATGGTGATGGGTTTTTTTTTCCCCCCCCTTTGGGAGGGGGGGGGCTTTTGGGAATGGGAGAGGTGAAGCTCCTTGCAAGCTTTCTTCTTTCTCATACAAGAACACACAAGAGGTCGAAGGCTGAAAATATACTTTTTCTTCTCTTAAAAACCAATACACACATACAAGATAAGTGAACACTATATTATATAGAAGTGTTTGACAACCAACCATAGAAGCTCAATATTGTGAATCCAAAGACTATGTGCATTGGCATATCGACTATGCCATAACTCTAGTAGGCTAAAGTAGTTGTCAAACAACTCTCACTTCTGGCAGCATATCAAATCGTATCATCCATCAACCGCAAGTGACTCACCAACATGTATAGTACTTGAGGAAGCTCGACTCATCATGTACATCAAGTAATGATGAGCTCATCAAGTAACTCCATCACAGCCTACAGCGTGCTAGCTTAGGTCTAATTCACAGTCTAATGATGTAGAAATGCCACCTTTATAGGTGTGGGGCTGGCATCAATTACAAGTCTACTTATGGGATGGCCAGCCTATGATGCCACGTGGCAACTTATGACTCCCCTTACTAAAAGAACTATTTATTTACAAACCATTAAAAGGCCCACCATTCTAAAAGCTAACCAAGTAAATTTACCCTTTGTTACAATCACAGTCTCCCGTAATGATCAAATCATTAACACAGATGAACAATAGCATGATCCCCTTATCTATCTTTGTTACATAAAGTGAGAAAGCTATTGTATCAATCTGAAAATCAATCGTGACAAGATATTGTCCTATCTTGTCCCACCATGCTCTACATGCCTACTTCAAGCCCTACAAGGCTTTTTTGCAGCCTGCATTCATTATCGGTGTTACCATGATCCTCATATCCTGGTGGCTACAGCATACACATCCTCAACATCAAATAAATCTTGACGGAAGGGCTGCGTTGAAGATTTGTTGGCCAAGAGATTCGCATCTGCTGTCTTGGAGATTCATTGGCCCAAAGACCCATTCTGCCAGGAGAATATTATCTGGGAGGCCATGGACAAGAAGGGGTTCCAATTGAACCCTTCTTGCTCAAACAAGAAGTCTCCATCAAAGAAATGAGGTTTAAGCTATTCAAATGGTGACTTCAGGGGGGAGAGGAAAGGAAAAGAAAAGGACAGCATGGGATAATGCGATGACAAGGTTGAGGTGAGAAAGCAAGCAAGAGCAGAAAAGGGGGCTGGTTGTTTAATCAAGCTGCTCAGCCATATAAATACTTCAGGATCTCCCATGCCTCATGTGCGGTCTCCGCAAACTGGATATCGGGCATCACTGCATCTACCGTCGTCCCAATACACTCGCTTGGTCTGCCAGAGTTGTGAGTTTCCCAGTGGCATATACCACGCCACCAAGTTTCAGATTTGTTCCTTCCGTCACCTCCTAGATTTCCCTGACCACCAACGGCTCCGAATCTTCAATTTCCAGATCAAATAGCTGGTCCCTTTCAACTTTCCAGCCTCACCGAAATTTGGAATGATTGAACTGGATGGCATGGTTGGGTGTACATGACCCGAAGTCTCTTATCATTTCCTGCACTCACTGCAAGCCAACCAAAAACACGCCTGAATATGGAAGCTCCTCCAACCTTAGCAAGAGCATAACCCTTCAGAGTGAAGGCAGGTCTTGGTCGTAGAACTCCTTGGCTCTAGCTCATTAACTTGACTAGAAACCACAGCTATCCCTAATTTTGAGAACCAGGCTCTGATACCATGTCGGAGCATAAAAGATCATGCATCCTATAACATGCAAGGTCCGGACAACATGTCAAACAAAGAGAGCTTGCTTGCTACAGACGACTCCCTACAGCAGAAGACTCCCCAAGATCACACAACATCACTTGAGACAACAGCCCACTTTATGTGTATACATGTAATGAAAGAACACTTCAGATCTGGAAGGAGGACAGTTAGATGTACAGCCAAAAGAATATAGATAGATGTAGAAATCCACGTACAAAACCTGTCAAAAGTTGTATGGACACCTGCAGCATACTACAACCGAGGTAAGGCACCTAATATGGCCTCGTATGCTGCACCAACTGCTGGTGTAGACTCTTCCTCTTCGGCCACGTGCCTTTCTATAGCTACCAAAGTGAGTCCTCTAGCTCCCCTCTTGAACACCACCCTGGCTCGTCTACTTGAATTAGAACTGCGTTCTGTGGAATGCTGGACTGAGCTGTTATGAGAGGCCCAATTGACCTTCTTTTATAAGGCCCCAGGACCGGATGACCTGGCCAGTCTGTAAACTGTACAGACCAGAGCCGACTGGCCCCAAATCTGACCCAACCAGACCACAGACTGCCGACTGCAGTCTGTAGGACTGCCAACCAGCTCCTTCCCACTTTTTGCTGGTATTTACCCACCCCGTTGGTCCACGGTTTGGAGGACATAGATATGCTGCAGCCGGATTGCTGCTCACGTCGCCCCTCTCCATCCCTTGGATTCACATCCCATGCTGCATGTCGAGTCCTCATATGAGGGCTCATAGGTGGGCTGTAACCCAGCACGTTACAGTTGGAACTTGTTCTACCCTTGGAGTTCTTACCAACCTATCATAAAGGCCATAAGTTGGAGATGGTTAAGAGTTACATGTCCTTGGGGCAGTTCATACAAGGCTGTCATAAAGGCCACAACTTGAGGATGGTTAGGAATTACATGTCCCTGGGGTAGTTTTAATCAAGGGTTGATCATTTATAGTAAAGTAAAGCTATGGTAGCTTACAAAGTCAAGCTATATTAGGCATGTTACGTCTTCTCCTTACATGGTCTATAAAAAGACATGCATCTCATTTAGGATTATGTCTTGCCATGTCACAAGCCTTCCCTATGCAAGAAACATTTTGAAATTACGTTCGACTGTGTGCATCATGTTTATCTCTAACCCGACAACAAAACAATCCATTAATTTGAGTCTAAGCAGCATACAAGGAGGTACAAATAAAGGATATTTGCTCAAGATAATTGCCTATATACATAACCTGATATAGATCTCAAGTAATCCAAAAGTTCTTCATTGATTCTCGTGGATGGCCACTTGATAGAAAATTGAGAATAGTCCAAAACATTCTGAAAGGGTAGTTCAATCTGATCTGATAGGATCACTGGCACGCATTCCTGTCCACACCATTACATCATCACTTAATATAAAATGGATGCAATTTTGCAATCACGACATTAAAGAAAGATAGCAATACACAAAAGAACCTCATTTTACCAATAATACATTTAACGCAAGACCGGACACTTGAGATGTTATTTTGAGACATAAGTCATAAAGGCAAAATAAGATTCACCAATATAGCAAGGAAAGAAAACTGCAATGAGACCCCGGGATATAAATTGGAGAGAAACACTGAACGTGAACCCTATGGAAAGGAGAGAAAACTGCAGTTCAAAGAAAAAGACAAATTTAAATGTTTAAGATCTCTAATTTTGGCATGATGTTGTAAGATTGGCATCAAAACACCAGCACAACAAAAGCAGTCTTTGCTTCATGAAAGTCAGCTCACAATGCATTGAAGCAAAGAGTTCATCATAATATCTGACTAATCAGGTTCAATCCATATTGGCATTGGATCCTCATCTCTCTCATCTCCAAGGGGTAGAGGATGAGGCAGATTGATGCAACCATTCTTGAGTCATGGTGGGTAGCACTCTAGACCTGGGCGATTAGTTGGTGCCAGGTGGTTGGGGCAGTTTTCTAGGACAATCCCTTAAATGACAATCCTAGACAGTGTGAACAGGTTTCATATCATGTCATTTCTAACCTGGCAAAACCAAGGGGTTATAGTTCATCTCACTCACGTTTCTTTCCAAGGGCAAAGCTAGATGAAGCATCACACATCATCTCTCCAGAGTCCAGGTCACTCCCATCCAAGCCAAGTATTGTCCCCCACCCAGCTGAGAATGGTTCTTAACAGCTTGACTGAAGCCCTATTACTGTTACACCACTCCCATCAATCAAACTTCAGGCCTCATCATAGGACTTTAAACTTAGATTTGGAGGCTGAACCCATCCAGTCCCAAATACAAATTGGTAACTTCCTTTCAAATTTAAAGTAGTTATTTCAAAATTATCCACTTCTTATGTACACGATTCTTTTGCAACACTTTGATAAGAATTAGGAGTAGGTACGCACAACAAAAAAAGATTCATAAAGTCGAAGTGTCCATGATGATTCTCCACGTGGAGCTAAACAAAATTTGGCATTACGTAGATGCTCAAAGTATTCTCTTCTGCTAAACTTCATGGGACCACTAAAGGCCAGTTCTGGAGCTTCCAACTGCATTAAAACAAGCTACATGAGCCTCAAACACAAACCAATAAGTTTCAAGTTCACGTAGGCAGTTTCCAGACAAGTTCATTCAATTGTTAATAAGAAGAGTTTTATTCAGCAAGATTGTCATCATGTGGTCAACGAGCAGAAAAGAACCTGGTCTGGAAAACTTTTAGCAAGTTTTATCAGTTGAAGTCGGCCAGATTTTCCCTGTGCACGACCCAAAAAATTTGCAACAAGTTTCCTCTGTACTAAAGGTATTGGCTGAACCAAACTGTCTGATGGCGATACGAAAAAGGATATGGTATCATCAACGTTGCCTGGAATAATGATATCTTTCCAGGTATTAAATGCACTCGTTCCGCGTTTGTCTGTTCGATCCCCCTATTCATTGAACTTACTTTTAGAAATATGGCCAGCAGAGGCTACCATGGAATTAAGGCAGGGTAAAATGGTATTTGAAGGTGCTCAAAAGGAAAATAAATTTAAAAACACTCAAATACTCTAATTTATCTCCCTCCTTAGAACAAACAGTTTGAAGATCTGTTTGCTTTGGAAAGAGACTTCTTTTTGTTGTCATCTCTGCATAATAGTTACAAACTTCACAAGAAGAACCCTCTCAAAGGTCCAACCCAAAGAAGACAGAAATTAAATCCGGTCCGTCCAGCTTAACGCTTGCATTGATGGAAGAAGTATTTAAGGCAAACTTAGCAGTGAAAGTAAATTATGCAGGAACTAATGCATAGGAATGTGAATTGCCAATTTATATATCCATCACATACCTCAGGTGTGAGAAAGATGGACCTATTCAGATATATATTCCAATTCTTGAACAAATGAGCCCCAGCTCCACTGCATTTCGCCACCAAAAATGCTGCAGCTCAGACCATGATGCAACCTATTGAATGTTCAGACAAAATTACCCACCTTGTAGATAAAGCTGACACAAAAAGACTCTCTAGCCAAGAAAAAAGTACCTCGGAAAGACAAAAACGTGATCCCGTCCACCTGAGCGCCTAAAATATGGCAGCTGTTGCAAAATCTGTAATCGCAACCCAAGCAAAAACAACCTTTAAATGGGATCTTGGATTCACAAAGTCACAAGACGTAATACCGATGACACAAGAAAAAGTGATGCTATAATCGACAATTTCAGAAATAAAAATGACTACTGGCCTGCACATAATTATGGTTGATCTCTTTGTCATTCAGCCCTCCGTTCATTCTCACACATTTCACGTACGTGGGTACAAAAAACAATTGTGCCTCGTCCTTTATAAGTGTTCGAAACTTTGATTTTAGTAGAAATTGATGAATCTTGACCTGCCCACAAACATAAAAGAACTCAGTGCCGCTCAGAATCCAGATGAGAATACTACTTAAGAACCTGAGATTGTTTTTTATGAATGTAATAGTTGAAACTTTTGAAGTCACGCTTCCTTGTACAACCAAGTATGTCCCCCCATACATTTACATTGTAAGACATAAACATCATAATACATTGCTAGCAATTCTTTCGATATTAATTATTATAGGACTGGATAGGAAATGACATAATCGTGTCACCGTTCCCAATCGCACAAGTTCTCATTTTTTATGGTGAAAAGGCACAATGTGCATCCAAATTCAAAGATAAGAAAGTTACCTGCGCACCCCATTGGCCCTTTTCGCAGGAACTTGGATGGATATTGTGGTCACGGCCGGACATGAGCTCCGTCAGACCCGGAACCTCCCAATCCTGGTAAACGTAAATGCGCAAAGAAAGATGAGAACCAAAGCCCTGATCCGGCCAGCTGTTGCCGGATCCAAACACATCCTTGAAGGAGCCGTAATGCCTGTAAGCTCCACTGGGAAGAAGCAGCTGGAGTGAACTCGAATGCCGATCACAGGAGTGCAAAGACTCGTCGATAAGATGGGTAACTGGAGAGGGGGAGAACAAAATGTAAGACCCAAGTTCTTCCTTTGCGTCTCCTTGTTAGCCATATCCTTGTTTGCCAGAAAGGATGAAAGGAAACCTTTGTAACTACTTGTAAAAGTGACTAGAATGAGTGCAAGAAGGAAACCTTTGTAACTTACTTGTAAAAGTGACTAGAATGAGTGCAAGAGCTCCAACGAGAGAGAAAGGAGTGCAGATTGGAGGACCTCCTTTGGGCTTGGCACTGCTCAGCAACCCCATCATGCTCCACTGCCTTGCTTTTTGGCTTAGCTTGGCAACATTCTACTTGCATGTCAACATGTCCTTTGGAAAGAGAAAACAAAGTGTACCCTCTATATATATGTATAGCTTTGGGAGAAAGAGAATTCGAACTTGTTTTACGGACGTTTACATACCTCCCAATGCCTCCGGTAGTGACAATAGTAAAATACAACGATTGCATTTATTGTAAGAGCTCACCAGCCTCTTGCTCTTTAGCACATTTGAGGCCCTTTACACACCAAAGAGTGCTTGCCCATCATAAATGGGGGGAGCCAATCACGATGCTCCATTGGTGTGGATGGGCTCCACCTTTACACACATGGGGGGAGCCAATCACGATGCTCCATTGGTGTGGATGGGCTCCACCTTTACACACAGCAAAAATTTTGGGGAGTTCAAAAGCTGAGTCAGCTGCCACCTCGTGCCCATGATAAGAGATTTCTTGGGCAAGCAACTTTGGCTGCCCAAGTTTGAGCACCCATTTTTCAACCAATCAGATTCAAGTGCAGGATCATTTCCCACTAAGTGCTCCCTTTTTATGGTTTGGTTGTGTGCAACCACCTTGAGCTTTGGGCGGACGATGGGCAGTTGCGCAGGCTCATGGGCTACCCCCTCTCAAATCATGCCTCCTCAAGTGGCGGCCACGCAAGCTAACGCCCCTTCTTGGACGTGGGTGGGCATCAGTGTGTGATTAATCGGCCTAAGTTTTTTACTCTCATTTTCGATACCCCGCTCCCTAGTTGATGCAACTGACACATACCAGAGTGCAAGCTAGAGACCCCCTGACAACCCAATGCAGAAAGGCACACAGAGAAGCGCAGACGCACAAGCATCCTCGACGGGAGCGTGGAGCAACAGAGGCACCCCCGGTGGTTGGGCATTCGCCCACCTGGGAGAAAAGAGACTATGTACTTATTTTAAGTTTTTTGCCTGCCGTAGGGTAGGGCTTAGTCAACTTGTTCACACAAAATGAAAAATGTATTATCGGCATTTTTTCCTTCGCAGGGAAATTCGATGGACCAATAACTAACTGGCCCCACCACTTGTCCCCATGCAAGCTTCTGCCCGTGCGTGTCCGTCAAAAAACGAGTTTGGATGATTGTCTCATCTGTTTAACTCCACGTGGATGTCTGCCATGCGATGTCACATACACCACGCATGCTTTGGCACAGCCTTCTCCGTTGCCAGCCTTTCATCTTCACTTGCTTTGCTACAGCCTCCGCTTAGCTTGATTCTGTGATATTCGCTCAATTCTGTGATATTCAGCCTTCCTCTTGGTTCCGCTCTTTCTCCTTCGCCCAAGGAGATTTTAGAACACGGCGAGGCCAAGCCTCCAAGGCTCCATATCCTAGGAAATAGTAATGGTACTCATTTCTCAGATGACAGCACCCCTCCGTCGGATTTGGAGCTCAAACAGGTCGTGCGTTGCCAACATCGGCGGCCATGCGCTGGATGGGTGTGGGGAGTTCTTGTCGAGTGGAAAGGAAGGCATCATCGAGACCCTCAAGTGTGCTGTTTGCTCTTGCCATCATTATTTCCATCATCGAGAAGTAGAGGGTGAACATTGCTGTAGTTGCAGCCAAATTCGGAGGGTCCTGAAGACGTTGGCTCATTATAGACTGCCGACTCCAGCATTACTCGCCCTTCCCACCTCCATAGATATTTTCGCTCATGCTCAAATGGTGATGTCTCTAAGCTCTCCTCCCATGCATCCTGACGAGCTCGACAGTTCACATTTGCAGTCTAGGTCGTGTAGAAAAAAACGGCACTGCACGAAATTCTCTTCAGAGCAGAAAGAGAAGATGAATTACTTTGCGGAGAACCTAGGATGGAAAATCTCAAAGCACGATGATGAGGCCATGATCAGTTTTGGCTTCAAAACTGTTTGTTTGGTTGTAATGAGTCGGTTTGGATTCTCAACCCCTTCTTTGTTTTCCAAACAAGATCTCAATGCACATGAAGGTTTTTGAGGTTGAAGATTACTGTTCTGGATGGATACTGTGACATGTGATTTGTCTCAATTCTAGGGACGGTAGTACCAATGTGAAGTGCAAAAGCCCTCCCGACTTTTAGGTTCATGTGGATGGTTGCAACGATCCGCCACAATTGTAACGGTGGTCTACGCACGTGACTCGAGTCCCTCTTTGTACATCCCTTCGAAGAAACGTGAAGATCTGCCTTGCGTGCACTTAAGCCTCTTTGCTAGATGTCTTTCTTTTGACTTCTATTTTTCGGTGAGTTATACTTGTAGGTAAGCATTTCTGGAATCTTGTGTCTTATTACAGTGTAACATGGAAAATGTCGGCTAGTATGGGCATAAATCGATTGAGGTACTCGTGAGTTTCCTGCATCCACCACGCCTTACAACAAGTATCTTCTATTCTGGCAAATTCTCGACTCTGCCTGTGCTTATAAAACTCACTCGTACGTTGTTGCATTGACACTCTCTGCATACTACCTCTCCATTGCTACTCTGCAAGAGAAGCTATGCTTGGTAATCGCTCCGATATTTGCCATGATGACCATGGCTACCCCAGATCAAGAAAACCAACTGTCAAGAGAGTCTATGGATACTAGTAGTGGTCAATTCAAGAAAGGTTTCTAGAGTCCTTCATTTGGTCGTTCGTATTCTTTGATTTGTTTTCTCAATTCCAACTTCTTCATTCGTTTGTTTACCAAGCGTAACGGTGTTGCAAATATGATGAGTATTGCTGAGCCCAAACCAAGCTGTCTTGATGAAGTGACCTCTTGTCTGCAAGGTTTTTCACTATACAAGATGATTTCAAGAACAGTCTAGGATTTCGCAATCATTGTACATATTTAATCTTCTCTTCTTGGCCAAAATACCAGATGCCGTCAAAAAACGGAATTCATCGAAGATCATTGCGATGCAAAGAAAGAACGACGACTCAAATGTAGACCGACACCCAACAACAGAAGGTGCTAACTTTTACTCTGTCTGTCTTTTTGTTCTCCTCTTCACACTAGCTTTGCCTAGTTAGAATTTCCCCAAAAGCTCCTCTCTCCACGGTGAACAAAGCCACTAACCTTATCCACGTCATCCAAAAAGATTACGAGAAGCTTTCTCAAATATGAACGAATTAAATTATCATCATCTACTAAAAAGTTGCTGGTGCATTAGTGAGTCTAAATAGTAACACCAATAACTCATAACACTGAATCATGAGTGAAACACAATCTTAAAGATCTCAAATATCCTTATCTGCGAAACATGTTCATAAAGATCTCAAATTGCCATTATTATTGAGCAGGAGGGAGAGTGAGGATAGTCTACTCCCGCTACAGTTTTTAATGGATAGCAAACACAATATGATAATTATTGCAAGATGTGCTTTTCGAAAAAAGAACCCACATTATTATCAGAATATATTTCAATCTTTTCAACATATGAAGAAGCATCACTCTCGCTAGATTAAAATAAATGATACACTTCCAAAGTGGAATACAAATATTGAACATATGAATTCAAATAGATTTGAGATCCCATCTTAACCATTGGTCCTCGGAGATCTCCATGAAGAGCAAACTGCTTTTAATCATATTTAAACTCAATTACATGGTTTCGCTAATCAATATTTATAAAAGGGCTCTAACAAACAAGCCACTCCTCCAAGCAAAAAGTCTACTCTATCATATCTCAGCACATGAAAGGACAGCTCCTCAGACTAGTCCTCAATCTCCACTCAAAGATTTTGAACCATCTATTACCAAGGTGATGTGGCTCCATGTGCAAGATTGTTGACCACATATTGATGGCTACTGGAAACTCTTGGGATGCACAACTTCTGCACAAGGGAAGCATGAATGAAATTATGAGTACTACAGTCATCAAATAAAACATGAAATGGATGCCCATGAATCTAATGCATCTTGCAGATTAATTCATGAGGTCCAAACACATTAACATTGAAATGACATTTCTCACATTCATATTAGAATCAAAGACATCCAAATTAGAAATGTCTCAAGGATTACCTAAAGTACCAGACTCAATCGAGTGGAGAACTGCTTTGCCCACAATGGTTCAAAGGACCAGTGTTCAAAATATGACTTGATTTGCCACATTTGAAGCAAAGTGCCATCGCTTGAGCTTTTGCTTGTGTAATGGAGAATCAGTACGAGCTTATTATTAGCAAGAGGCCCCAATGTCTCTTTAACTAAATTAACCTCTTTAGGCTTGGGATTTTTGGCTGAGTGGTACTTACAACTATTCTTTCATTTAGGCTTCCAACTTCGGCCAAAAAAGAGCCAACATCCTTGTGTGTTACAAGGGTACTATCACATATCTTCACAAAGTGGATAGCTCGATCAAGTGTCTCAAACTTATTCCTCCTGAACTCATCCTAATAATCCTTTGGTAGATTATAAAACAAGAACAAGTGAGAGTTTATTGACTAAATTTGGAAAATTAATAAGTAATTTCCTAAAACCCCTAAATAAATGTATCTAGGGGTTTGGTACACTTATAAAAGATCTGGAGCTTTCAAAAGTTATCAAACTCATTTGGCTCCAGTACAAATTATGCAGTGAAGTGTTGATAGAATGCCACCCAAATAGTACGTGAAGAAGGCCTCATCTTAAAATCTTCCCACCCAAAAAAACCTTACCTCAAAGAAACATCTCAACAAGGGTAGCTCTGAAGCTCAAAGCAATGCCATCTATAGAACAATAAGGAAAATTTAATCTCAAGAACTATGAGAAGTTCAAACTTGGATCCTTAATCTGAGAATGTATGTCATGTTGACTGCCCATAATGTCCTACAGGTAGGCCCACAATTAATCAGAAGTCTTGGAGTCTTACATTTGAAAGTCATTGTCATTATCAAGTTTGCCTCCAATAGCCTTTCCACTAACCACTAAGCTCCTGCTGTAGCTTTTTAAAACGATTGGCTCATCCACTATCAAATTGCATGTGACATGCCTAACTTGTCAATTCAAAAAGTAATACTAATAATAAGTAAGAGCACTAGATTCTACAATTGTCAAGCAAGTAAGTTCCAATGCCTCTCATCATTCTACTGCTAGTAATTCTAAAAAATGAATTTGACAATACAAACAATAAAATCCAATTTTGAAAGGCCTTCATACATACATTTTCGTGGTTTCTACTATAGCCTATCATTGGGATCCTCTTCTACTTTGACAAAGTTTTGATAATGAATTATTCCATCATGGGATAATGACAAGGTAGCATAGTCTTGGAATAATAATGCTGAAGAGACTTATGGCAATGTATGTTTAATGGCTGACTTTTTGAAGTTTTGAATATGTATATGAAACCTTGGTTAGAGCTATTGACTAGTCCTAGTGTAATCTGTTAGTTGCTCTTTGCGGCTATCAATATAATGGACATGAGATGTAGTTGGATGTACAGGCTTGCTACTAGCCTACCAATTTTTGTAGGGAAGATCAGCTGGTTATTTTACTATGGATAGATTTGAAAATGATATTTTGGCAGTTTTTGAATATGTATGTATGTATGTATACACAAAGATATATACCCCCCCCCCCCATCTAACTATTCCTATAATCTACTAAACATTGTCAACTCTCACATCAGATGTTCAAAAGAATTTGTATCCATGCAAGTGCAAGTATACATCACCTTGTTTGCAGTAATCAAGTACCAAAGTGTCCATAAAGTCAATAAATAATTATCTACTCATAATCTAAGTTTAATAAAAGGAATCCCATAATAGAGTATACATATCATTTTAAAGATTCAAAGTGTATTCAAAAACTACCAAAAGATCATTTACAAATCTATCCATAGTAAAATAACCAATTGATCTTCCATACAAAAATTGGCATGCCAGTACCAAGCTTGTACATCCAATTGCATCTCATGTCCATTCTATTGATAGCTGCAAAGAGCAACTAACAGATTACACTAGGACTAGTCAACGGTTCTAACCAAGCTCTTCAATGCTGAATGTGTGTGTTGCCAAAGATTGTTGCATGTCTTCAAGCTTTTCTTGGCAATCCTAGAGCTCTTCTTCTTTTTGGATTAGAGTGAGTCGAGCTTGTGCCAGTTCCTCCATCTGGTGAGCATGTGCTGAGGTCAAGTAGTCATAGGAGGTCTGTAGGATTGCCGTAGCTTGTACTACTGCTGTCAGCTGTATTTGGCTCTAGTGGAGGTTGGAGGTCACATTCCACACTACCTTCTCTTAAGCTTGGAGAGCTTGGTTCATGTGCACTTCTTCAACCTCTTTCTCATGTATTTGTGTCCGAAGTGCCTTGACCTCTATGGTGATTCCATGGTATTGGTCTTTGATGGCTACTATAGTCTATCTTTCCAATTCTCGTGCATGTTTCTCCTTGGTCAAGCTAGTGAATAGTTCTGACATTTGAAGCATTTAGCTGGCTTCATGATGGAGAAGGATGGATGGTGATGAGGATTGGCGATACTGCTGATACAATTGGTCCCCATGTAGCCATCCTAATGATTCCGTAGTACTTGCTAGGGGTTGTTCCAATGGTAAGTCAGTCACTTGTTTACAGTAGTCGTATTGTTGATCTAGCACTAGCTCTCCTTGTGGCTCATTTACTAGCATGATGTTGACAGGTAGTACTGGTGCCAATGTAGCCTCAGGCTTTGGTTGTTGCTATTGTTGGAGATATATTGATTGCAAAAATAACGAGATTTGCATGCAGATTGCATGAAATAAACCCCATTTTTGAATCTACAAGGGGTTGTCACCCCTTGACTGTACAACCAAAGCAAAATCAACCTAGAATTAGGGACTCAACTGTGTTGAGTAACACATGCACTTGTGATTAGAAAGAGTCCCAAGAGATAACGTGGAGCTTGGGGATAGTGCCTCAAATACCCTCTTGTCAACCTACACACCCAACTTTGCATCCTTAGTGTTAGCAATGTGAGGGTAGTGCCTAATATACCCTCTTGCCAACCTACATGCCTAGCTTTGCATCCTAAGGGTCAGCAAGCTTAAAAGTTCCATGCACAAATCACCACAAGGTGACCTGTCTAGCTCAAAAGAGTCCATGGTATTAGAAGCAATACTTAGGGAACCAAGTCCCATTGTATCTATACTAGCAACAATCAACCCGCCATTATGTCCATCCTTTGATGAAATTTAGTCTTATTGAAGTGAATTTGTCCCCATAACTTCCTCAAGAGTTTCAAATGCCAGAACATAGTGGACAAAGGAGTATTCCAAAAGGCCCACAAATAAGACCCACCATATTTGAAGTTCCTACTTGGCCACAAAATATGGGAGGTATGCCATACCCGACAACCACCCCTTATAGTCATATGTCTAGGGTGAGCATGCCACTTCCTATCACCAAGTTATTAGGAGAAGGAGACCCATTTTCCCATGTAGAGCATTTTGAACAGATTTGCGAGACATTTGGTGATATTGAGGATCTAGATAAGGTCAATGATTTTGGTTTGAGACTTGATGGCAAGGTTGGACAATAGTTCAGAGCTCTAAATCCAGAGGAGGAAATATTTTGGAATACACTATGTAAGTTATTTATAGTGGGATTTGCCCCTAGTGGAGCCCCGTCAACCAATTGTACGAGGTGAAATAGAAAGAAACAAAATTCCTCCATGATTACATAACTAGGATTAAACACTTAGGTTCATGACCATTTGTTCGCAATCCATCCCACATTGTTCATACGGCAATCTGCTTAAGTGAAAATATGATGGAGAAGTCCCAACGGGAGAAATATTCAACTTCATTTCATGTGTCATAAACAACAAAAGCTCCATTTCAAAAACCACGAAGTGAGTATGTCCTCCAAAGGGATAAACATGGAGGAATTGGCCACTAATCTATTGAATTAGCTTGGCCAACAATGGAAGCCAGGAACACCAAAGGAAGCTCCTATAAACTCCCACTTATTTTTGCAAAGAGATCATGTTTAGTGTGAGTATAAGGACCCCAGTAATGAGTGTCCATGCCTTAGGGCCAAGCCTTCACTCCATTGCACTCATTGCATTAGATCGGGTAGCCATGAGACCTCCCAATGCAGGTGTCCTACGATGATTTTCCAAGGAATATATCAATTGAGGCCATAACTTGCCTTGCCCACACCTCCCAATGCTCCCAATAAGTCACAGTTGGCAATTATACAAGGAGCCACATCCATGATGACAAGACAGTGGATGTCGTATGGGAGCGTGAAGCAGCGAGATGGCAAAGTAGTTAAGAGGTATGTTAGTACTAGTGAAACCATGGGGTCAACAAAGATGGATGCACCGTCATGACCGGATGGCTTGTGGACTTGCGGTGGTCTGAGATTCTAGGAAGTGACAGTTGAGGTGGGTTGTAGTGTGGATGTATCATGGATGGCAGGCGAAGAGTAGCATTCAAGGTGAGACAGTACAGGAGTTGTTATAAGGGGTGAGAAGGGAAAGGAGTGGTAAAGAAGGAAAAGGCAACCTTTGGATGAGAGTGCAGTGAATCAATGCAGCAAACCACAGAGCAAAGTGGAGTTAGGGAGGGAGGGGTTGTAAGTGAATGGTTAGTAGAAAGATTAGGTTAGTTAGGGAGTGGAAAAAAAAGGGGGATTATGGGAAAATAGGGAAAACTAGGGGGGGAATTAGAGAAAAAAAGGGAAAATTAAGGTGGGCCAATTAGGGGGAAATGGGAGAAATTGGGTAGGGGGGGGGGGGGGTAGGGAGAAAAATAGGAGGAAATAGAGAAAAATAGGGGGAAAAGGGAAATTAGGAGAGAGAAAAAGGAAAGATAGAAAAAAATAGGGAGAAAAAAGGGGGGGAGTAAGGGGGGAATATAAAAATATAGAGGAAACTAAGGAAAATAGGGGGAAAGTGAATTTAAAAAGGGGGGAGAGGATAGAAAGTTTGTTTGTCCTAACAAATAATATATCCTACTACACTATTGGACAAATTTACAATGTTTAAGTAACCCAATGCAAACATATGCTATTGCCCTTTTCAATTTACAAGTAGGGGCACTCCTTTTTTATTATTCAACCCCTTCATACAGAGTTGTCAAAGTGGCAGTCAACTTAAAAGCTCACATTCATATTAGTAAACTGTCCCAAAAACCAAATAGAGCCAAGAGTAGTCTCCACCACATAATGTATTCATGTTTATCCTCAGTAGTTGGAGATAATCTGCAACAACTTATTGCTCGAAGTTCCTAACACCATATCTTGAGTCCAACATGTGATGCCAAATATTTCAGAATGCTAATCCAATGGAGGGGTATGCCGACTCATCTGGCACCATCACAACCAAATGAAAGTTAGAAGAATCCATTTGAGTTGTGGAAGCTAGGCTTCAATGCCGACACACAGTTGTCATCCTTGTCACTCTATCTAGATTAACATTAATCAAATCTTGGGCTTCTTGTAAAACATAGGGTGGCATTTAATCTAAAAATGTCAAAAGTTCTAGTAAAGTGTAGTAAGAAGGAAGGTAGAATTAATATTCCAAAGGAAAGAACCTCTTACTTCAACTTCACAAATTTTCCCGTTAAGGTTCAAAATTTAGGACTTTTCCCAAGAACTTCCTCCTAGATAAATCTATCAATTGTATAGCTTCCAAGCTAAATAAAATGTCCTTAGGATCACGAAGGTCAGTGAATAAATAAAAACACACAAATATCATTGCGTAGACTATAAAGAATTTCCAAGGTAAAAAATTCCTCAATGTCTTATCCATATAAACCTATCTATCTAATTTACTCCTTCCACAGTCCTTTTTCTAAGCCTTCTCATCAATCATTCCATTAAAAAATGCTTAATAAATGCTAGAGTAATTCCAAAATCAATATATAGCAACCCCAAAAGTAGGGGATCTTAATTGATTTTTAAAAAGGAAACGCCTTACTATTTAGTGAAAGAATCTCTAAGAAAGACTCAACAATACTTCCATAATAAAATCTTCTCCCAATCATATGATCTAAAAGTTAGTTAGTAATAGGGCTAGGCAGAAATCCAAAACCCCAAACATCAAAGAACTCCCTTTTTCCTTTTTACATGTACTTAAAATAAAATGAACAATAATGTCAAAAAGCCATTCCACTTCAAGGGCCACCATATCATAGTAAAATTTCAAAGCTAAACCCTCATTCTCTTGGGGCTCCAATAATATAAGGTCAATATAGGCTCCAGTAATATGCAAAAGGGAAGCCTACAGTGGGAAAATGGCATCCTTTCTTGCAACCAAAGTGCAACCCCTGATTATCACAAAAAGGATCCTAAGTGGGACCCCATTTTGTCAATTCCATTAGAGTGGGTACACGTGTGTACTTTGCATGCTAAACTGTGTATACTTGACAAGTTACTCTATCTTCATATAGTTTATGCTTGGAATTTGAGGCTATAGGAAGATTAAGTTCCAATTGGGTGCTCGCAGAATCGGAGCTGATGCCAAGACTAGCTTAAGGGTCTCATAGGATAGTTGACATTCTTCTGTCCAATAAGATACGATCAACAATTTGTATAAAGAGTGGTCAATCTCAGCATAATTGTAAATATACATGTGGTAGTAGTCCGTGTACCCAATGAACCATTGCACGTCCTTTGCATTAGTGGGTGGGGGTAACTCCAAGATAAATTTAATCTTATTATATTCTGTGGAGATTCCATTCTTGGACACTATGTGCCCAAGTATAACCCCGTGTTTCACTCAAAATTAGCATTTCAAGGGGTTGAGGGAAATTCAATAGAGACGGCACCTCTTGAATACGAGTCTCAAATACTTGAGATAATCATCCCAAATGGAACAAACACACAAGACATCTAGAAAATCCTCTAGAAATTCTCTTACGTCTTCTTTGAAGGCCATCATCATCAACCTTTGGAATGTCGCAGGAGTGTTAGTGAGTCCAAAGAGTATTACCTTTAAGGCATAGACCCCCCATTCCATGGCAAATGCAGTTTTATGTTGATCCTGTGGTGCTATAGACACTGGTTGTATCATCCTAAGAACCCATCTAAGAAGCTACAAGCCTCTTTGCCTACAACTCTTTCCAAAACATGCTCCATGAAGGGCAGTGGGTAATGGTCTTTGTGACTCGTGGCATACACCTTCTTCATATCAACGCATACTCTAACCTTGCCATTCTTTTTCAGCACTATGACAATAGGGAACACCCACTCTGTATGCCCAATCTTATAAATGAACATTGTGTTGATCTACTTTTGTATCTCCTCTTGGACAATCATTGCATACTTTGGGTTCATTGAATAGGGTTGGCGCCACACTTGTCTCATATCATCCATTATGGGGATGGTATTGTGATGCCAAAAAATGATATTTTTATTTGGCATTGGTATTATTTTCTTCTATTAGCCTAGCGGCTGTAACTTATTTCTATTTTCGAAGATATTGTATGGGATTGAGAGGATGAGTGGAATGGATCATTGTAAATACCATAGGTATGAATTATAAATACCTTGGTATGGGGTGTGAGTTATTTGTGTATGGAATATTATGGGGTTTTTAGAAAATAGGAAGAGTGAGTCATATAAAGAGGTGGGCTCATGTCCATGTGTTTCAATAATATAAGAGAGATCACATGCCAAGCATGTGAAAGGCATGTGGAGGAGTGTGGAGTCAAGAGGAATCCTTGTAGAATTCCTATGTGGAATAAGGAGGATGTGGACATATGGAAAAGAGAGGGTCCCTATGGGCTCCATGTGGGAGACTCTTGACTTTCACAACATTTTAAGAGTCTTGAGCATCTTTTGATGGGACACATGGCAAGAGTAGCCAAAAAGGACATGGATGGTGACATATGGGCTTATGTGATTGATGGGGAAAGGAATCTACAAGCAGCAATTGTAAATGGGTGAAGGAGGGTGACAAAATCTCTATAAAAGGAGCCCTCCTCTCCCTTTTTCATCATCTCTTCCACCATTAGGCCTCATGTTGCTGTAGCTCTAGTCTCCTCAAGCCTCTTCCATGAGCCTTTTTCCCTCTTGTAAATATTCTTTTATGTAGACTCTTGAGTCCATCTCTCTCTAGTTCATTCTCTCTCTATGAGTAGTCTTGGAGCTTCTACTCCCTCTTGTACATATGAAACCTCTTCTTATCCCTTGTGTTTGTAGTAGTTTGAGTTGCATTGGAGAAGAGTCTCACTCTATTGGTAATGAAGGTCACTTTAGGTTCTCTCTCTTGAGTGTCCCGTTCATTTTTCCATTGTTTTCTCTTTCAAAGCGCTCAGAAGTGTTGTCTATTCAGCTACTCATTGCACATACATGGTTTATCTATTTCCAAAGCCAAGTCTAAGCATGGAGGTAGTATTCTCCCAAGTCGGCACCAGTAGAAGGAGTAGGTGTTTTTCATGACAGTTTGATCCCCTGTTAGTATTTTGCTCATAACTTTTTCCTCGGTTGTTCGATTTGGATGAAACTTATATCAGTGTGAAGCTCTCTTCAAGGAGGAGAATCATCTTGTGTATTTAGTTATTGTATTAGATCTTAGACCAAAAATCTATGACTCTCTCTGTGTGTGACTATTTTTTTTAAAGATAGTTTTTACCCCCATCCAGTAACCTGCCCATATCTTTCCGACCGCTTCTTTGTTTCTTATGAAACTTATATCAGAGCGAAGCCCATTTCAAGACATATCTGGATATGTGTTTGAATATTTTATATCATGTCTCTATTGAAAGTTATGGGTCTTTGTGTCTTATGATAGTTTGGAGAGTGTTTTGAGCTAATTGTAAAGGTATTTATGAAAGTGGTGCAATGTTTCCCCGAAACCTACCCATCTGACCCAATCAGCCCCTTCAAACTCCTCGATATATATCAGTTCATGTCATGTTGAGCCACAAGATCTTCTTTCAACAACGTATTACTCTTCTCTTTAGTGTAGACCGGCTTGCTGAGATTATGGCCTCCCCTGATCCTTTCCTTCTCCCTATGCTTGAGTACAACGTCACTTGGGATGTTACCATCTTCATTCTCATATGAGGGAGGATACTGTGGTGTGGTCTCTTGGTATAAAAGCTTCTTTTTAATGTCCCTTTCCCAGTGATGAATATCTCTATAGGAAGTGAAGAGGTGCGCGAAGTTTATTACCCCCAACTTCATGTGACATCTTTTTGGTGGAGACACTGGGTACATTTGGTATTGGATTTATCCCACCTTACTAAACGGTCTTGGGTATACTTGATTACATGTTATGCCTAGTATAGGCATGTGTTTTCTGATGTGATAAAGAAGATGCCTGGAAGAACTCCGTTAGAAGAGATTGTAGCTCGTTTAACAGAACTAGAAGATTGTGAAGGTGATGCTCAAGCTATTCGCATGGTCATCATGATCATATCCTTTATGTTTGGCATGTATAGACAATGTTTTCATGGTACTGGTTGGTCACTTATTTTTGAAGATTTTATTGAGGATCACATTGTGGTTTTCAACAAGTGGTTATGCATAATAAGTTGGTCTTGGTATACTAAGGCTCTGTGGGATCTTGTTTGGGATATTATTTGGATCTTGGTGTTTCCTTTTTGTGTTTCATCATGGTGAAGGTTCCAGTGTTTTGAGGGACCCAAGGGGAAGACCTGGAAACTTATCTTTGGGATTTTGTTCGAGGATGCCAGCTTTCTGGATGGTCCATGAAGGATCGGGTGGAGATTTTGCTTGATTTTCTTGAAGGTGTAGCCTTGAGTTGGCATGAGGCCTTGCCAGGCTCTACTAAGGAGGTATGGGACCAAGTGGTGGTGGTTGCAATGAAATAGAGATTTGGGGTAGTGAAGTCATTAAATGCTTTGATGTTGCAGCTGGACTAGTTCTATCAAGGAGAGGGTGAGATGGTCTCTACGTTGGCAATCCGATATGAAACTTTATGGACAAAGTATTAAAGGGCAGCTTTGCGAGCTGTGGCATTTGCATCATCGGCCCCTCAAAGTCTCGTAGGGATGGAGCACTTAAAGATGAGCGAATTTGTTATGGCTTTGGAGCCTCATCTTCACTCAAAAGTAATGAGTAAAGATCCAACAACATACATGGAGGCACTTCGCATTGCGACCAAGAAAGAAGCCTCTTTAAAGATTGAATCCTCTTTTGTGTCTTCAACAACTTCAACTTCTAAGGTGGAGATAATGGGCACTCCTCAGGTACCAAAGTCCTCTGAGTTAGATCATAATATCTCCCAATTGATGGCAGAGTTTGCTGATTTGAAATTGCATTTGGTTAATGCACGACAACCTAGAGCACCGAAGAGTGAAGATAGGCCTCGAGATAAGAGTGGGGTTTCGAATGACTGTACTATCGAGGATAATGTTTAGTGGGCTTTGATGTACAGTGATTGTACCATACTTGCCAACTTTTGCATTGCTGGAGTGGTAAGAATGGAGAAAGTCCTTGATGTATGTGGTCATTGTAGGACTGTGCTCCAAGGATTTTAGGCTCTCATGCAAACTGCCTAGACCCCTTTGCTCTAAGTAAGATGTTGCTTCCTGGCAAAGAGCATACATCGATGTGGGCCCCGTCAATGGTTGTGTAGGCTGGTGGTGACTAGGGTGGCATTTGTTTTCTTGGTCATGCATTGAATCCTCTTTTGAGCTATCGCTCTGGACCACGAATGCCTGTGGTCGTCGTGGTTGAGACGATGTAGATGGCCGCAAACTCTGGAGGGGGTCTCGTAGTTGAGGCGACGGGCTCTTTCTGTGCATCCTCTTTAGTGGCGGCATCTTTTTTGAACTTGCATCCATGTGCATGTGGTGCCATTGATCATTAGATTGGTTGACATGCCGGTATGACCTTTCTGTGTGTGTGTGTGTGTGTGAGAGAGAGAGATCTTATTTTTATACATGCTTTGAGAGTGTGGAATGAAAGTGTGTGGTACAATTATTCATGCAATCATCTATGTGTCTAAGTGAAAGCGTGTGAGTGCACGTGACCTAGTAGAGCTAAGTAGGGACTAACTATATGCCTTTTTTGTTGCTGGGATTTTCATAGGGCATCTAGAACTTAGGCATCACTTTTGAGCCCTAGGTTAAAATCGATTGATGCTACCTATATGTGCGAAGACGTATATATGCAAGTGAGTGCTCGTGATACAATCTAATCCTAACTAAGGAAGGGTTGGTTTCCCAAATCTTCATTTTTGTCAGGTTCAGGGATGGCTTGCGGGTTGATGTAGTAGCACTTCAATCGGATCCCGTTTATTATTGTGTTGAATTAGACTCCATCCAATGTTTCTAGCAGCACAGCTCCGATGGGATTCATCTTTCGTACTCAGTAGGGTCCTTGACCTAGATACTTCAGTTTCCCCTTGTGTACTTTGGCATTGTATAACAGGAGTAAGTCGCCTTCCTTGATGTCTTTATCTTTAAGATTTCTATTAAACCATGCCTTTCCTCTGCATTTTTCTATTGTCATGGCATGGTAGGCAACTAGTCTTGTTTCCGTATGCTTCTCCAACTGATAGAGTCTTTCTTTCGAGGATTCATGGTCTCCCATGCGTTCTTGTACTGCTATGTGTAGACTTGGTATTACAAATTCTAGTGGGACCACAGCTTTAAGGCCGTACACCAATTGAAAATGTGTGTTCCTTGTACTCACCTTGAGTGTGGTTTTGTATGCCCATAAGGTTGCATTCAGTTTCTCTGCCCAATCAGAACATTGGTGAGGATAATGCATATTATTTAGTTGGTGGATTTGGCCTACCAATCCATTCCCTTGGGGGTAGTAGGGTGTGCTTTTTTTATGGATTACCATGAAGCCAGACAAGAGTTCTTGGATTACCTCATTGACAAAATGTGTGCCTCTATCTGACACAATTCTAATGGGGCATTTGAATCAGGTGATCACATTTTCGTATAAGAATCTTGCTGTGCTTCTGGCATCTACTTTTCTGACTGCTTTAGCTTCAATCCATTTTATAAAGTAATCAGTGGCCACAATGATGTAGCGTGCAACAACTGTTGTTAGGGGATTGAAGTCTTTGTGTTATGGTTTAGTAGTCCATTAGCATACATCATAGCCTTTTACATATTCATAGGCATTTGCTGCCCACAGTGTTGGCCACCAATAGCCTACGAGGAGAACTTTTCTTGCTGTGGCTTATCCTTGGAAGTGTCCTCCTACAATGCCTTCATGGCCTTCACTCAAGATTGGCATGATCTCATGAGGCATTACACATCTTCTTAATATTTGGTCCTTGCCCATCTTGTACAATTGTCCTGCAATGAGTTGATAGGATGCAGCCTTTAGAATCAATTTTTTGGCATCTACTACTTTCATTTTAGGGGGTGGTCTTCCTACCATCAAGTACCTAATGATATCTCCACACCACTCTGGAATAGCATCTATTTGAAATAGTGTGGCATATGGTAAGTCATCTTCTACTCCAATGGCTTCTTCTCTTGACTTGACATGAGACATGTGATCGGCAATGTAGTGATGGGCACCTTTGTGGACCACTATTTTGAAGTTGAATTCTTGAAGCAAGAGGAGCCATCTGGCTATTCTTCCTGTTGTACATGGATGGTTCACAAGATAAAGCAATGCTTATTCGGGACATGAAATACATTAGACATGTATTTCTTTTTCCCATCCTGCATAGACAAAGGAATTTTACCAATCGGCACAATAGGATGTGTAGTATCATTACCAGTCTCCGAAAATCTTGGTCTTTCCATTTTCCTTGCATCGTACATCCATTCTGCATGACCTGTCATGTGGTTTGATGCACTTGAGTCAACATGCCACACATCATTGCTTTCTTTTGCACTTGTCACAGAATTGGTCATGTGTTGCACCATAAACAGATGCTCATTTCTGTCATCACCGTGTCTGCTAGAGGATGCATAATTGCCTTGCCGTAATTTTCCAATCATGATGTCATTTTGCTTTTTATAGCAGCCTTTAACCATACGACCCATTTTACCACAGTAGTAGCATTCAACATTGTTGTTTGCATTTTGGCCTCTTTGCCATCCACCACAACCTCTTTGGCTTTCCCTACCTCTAAAGTTACAAAGTCCTCCTCCATAGGACTAGTTTTCTTGAATTTGCTACATATTCTAATTTCTACCATGGCCTCCAAATCGGCCTGCTCTACCTCTGCCTCTACCTCTTCCAACATTTGAGTAGAAGATAGTTTCTTTTGAAGTTCCTCCTGAAGAAGATGCACCACCATTTCTCTGCTCTTCAAAAATTAAAAGAGCAATCAACTCCTCAAAATTAGGAAAATTCTCATGGATGGCAATGGATGTCCAGAATTGTGCATAATCCTTTCCTAGACCATTCAAGGTCACAAAAACTAAATCATCATCTTCCACTGGTGACCCAATAAAAGGAAGTGCATCTGCAATCTTCTTTACTCTCATGTGGTAGTCATTGATGCTCATATTTTCTCTTTGCACATTATGCAACTCCTGCTTGAGCTGCATTTTCTTGGCTTGCATATTTGTGCTATAAATTTTTGTCAAAGTATCCCATGCCTCCTTCGGTGTGCTTGCCATCCTGAATATGCACAATCATAGAATCTGAAATGCTAATAGACAACTAGTACATAACTTTTCTGGCTCTCTGATTCTAGCCTTTAAATGCCTGCAACTCCTATTGATCGGGAACATTAGGAATAACTGGTTCTTGTTCAGCTCTAGTAATGAACTCCCGATAGCCTTTTCCCTTAAGAAAATTTGTCATTATGAACTTCCATGCTTGGAAGTTGTTCTTGTCAAGCTTTTCAGTGACAATCTGTGAAAGAGCATCAGAGGCCACGGTCACTTCCTAGTGACGATTATGCATCAACATGCAATAAGAGTGATTCTGTCACTCCCAATATCTCTACGCACAGGCATACGATGTAATTTCTATGATAACTTTTCACTGACCTATAGAACAGTGGTCGCATAGCAAAAACAGGGCACTTTTGCCCTCCCCCATAGCATATACTACCCTCTCGCCACACCGCGAAGGGCGTCCCAATTTGAGATAGGTGCACTCTTGCACTTTTCGGCTATGCTACCTGCAGAGATTTGCTCCCAAACTTGAAAAAAAATGAAAGCAATATTGATCCTTTTACTAGGACACCATGAACTTGGTTTGCTTTCTTGAGCTCCTTACCACGAACCGAGCTCTCATACCATGTGAAGAGAGTGGGAGAGAAGGAAGGAGTCTCACTTGTAGCTTTCTCACATACACAATGGGGGAATATACACAAAGGTGGAGGCTGAAAATAGTTTTCCTCTTCTTAGTTGTGAAAGCCAAAAGAACTCTAAGTACAAAAGAATAGGTGAACCCTATATGTGGGTCTCAAACCAAACTCAGCTAACCTAGTTGGCATACTAGTTGAGCCACTAACTAGAGTACATAAAGATAGTTGTCATATAGCTATTATTCATGGGCGGTGTACCAACCGCATCTACAGCTAACAAGTCAATGACATAAATGCACAATAGTCACCCGGCATATCATGAGTGGAGCTCGATATCTCAACAAGGCTAAACCTCTGTTTGTTGTGGGACTTTATTTTTCATGGGACAATCCATACAGGCATGTCCTATGCCACAATCTCTACAAAGTGGTTGGAATGTAGCGGGGCTACCACGATGAGGGCACTCTATGATCCGGTGATTTTCTCCACAACCGTAGCACTTGATTGGTGCTTGATATGTGTTGGGACGTACCTGATTTGCATAAACTGGTATCAGACCCTTTGCACCTTCTACATAGTACACTGGGTACTCTGTTTCATACTCAAATGATGAGTCTACTTCCTCGGCTTGTAATTGATGTATTGGAACTGCTTGAGGAGCTAGATTTGGTGCTCTTGGATATGGTCGTGGATTCAAATTCCTGAGTAGTTGTGGGACTTGTGTCCAAATGGGAATAGGATTTAGCCTTAGAGCTGGGGGTACTTGTGCTAGTGCCGGTTTCCTATACACTCACATGGGTGCTGTTTGGTATTGTTGAGGTCGAGGCGGGTTGTTGCACATGTTGAAGATTCAACTGTTTTCACTCCCTCCTCCTCCCTTCTCCTCCTCCTCCCTCCTTCTCCCTTCTCGTCCTCCCTCCTCCTCCTCCTCCCTCCTCCCTCTCCTTCTCCTCCCCCCTCTCTCTTCTTTCCCCCATGCTCTTACACCTTCCTCCTCTCCCTCCTATGCTCCCCCTAAACCCTTTGTTCCTCAACCCTTAACCTCCATGATCTACGAGGGAGATGAGTTCTCCACCATGTACTCTATCTTGAACCTTGGATCCTCCTTCTAACCCTGGAACCTCTTCTAAACTCTGGAACCTCTCTCTAAACCCTAAAACCTCCTTCTAACCCTTGAACCTCCTTCTAAACCTTGGAACCTCCTTCTAAACCTTGAACCTCTTCTAAACTCTGGAACCTCCTTCTAAACCTTGGAACCTCCTTCTAACCCTTAAACTCCTACTAAATCCTGCAACCCCAATGAAGACGAAAGTCTTGATTAACTCAACTATGATGGCACACGTTCCTTTTACACATGCATGCACTATGTTTGCTTACCACACTTAAGCCTACATCTCTCAACAGAACACGACTCGAGGTCCTAAGCTACACGTATAGTACAAACGACAACCCTGATATATCTGTAGGTGACAAAAAGTCTTAGAACCTTGCATATTAAGAATACCCTGCTCTTCCTACAAAAGCCATAGGAAAGAGCAAACATTTGGCGCCACTGCCAGGGAGACTAGCATCTCAAGTAATGAGTAAACATATGCAGGTATGTGTAAAAAACAAACTACTTCGAACTTTCATGAACATAACACCCAAGGGCAAGGAGAGTAAATTTTTTTTTTCCATTTCTAGCCAAACATAGGAGAGCGTTCAGATGACCACCTCTTCCTCCCTTTGGATTTCCGTCCGTCAAGTTTTTTTTTCTTCTCTTTTTTTTTCCCCCTCCCGTTTCCACCACCCCCTCCCTCCCCTCCTCCCCCCTCCCCCCCCTTTTTACCCCCCCTCCATCTCCACCACCTCCCCTTCCCCCCCTCCCTCCTCCATCTCCACCACCCCCTCCCCCCCTCCCTCCTCCATCTCCACCACCCCCTCCCCCCTCCATCTCTACCAGCTCCCCTTCCCCCCCTCCTTGCTCCATCTCCACCACCCCCTCCATCCCATTCCCCCCCTCCATCTCTTCCACCCCCTCCCCCCTCCCCCCCTCCATCTCCACCTCCCTTTCCCCCTTCCACCACCACCACCACCTCCCCCTCCCCCTTTCCCCCCCTCCATCTCCACCTTCCCCTCCCCCCTCCCCCCTCCCTCCCCCCTCCCCACTCCATCTCCACCACCACCACCTCCCCTTCTCCCCCATCCCCCCCTCCATCTCCACCACCCCCTCCCCCTCCCCCCCTCCATCTCCCCCTCCCCCTCCCCCTCCCCCCCTCCATCTCACCCACCCTTTCCCCCTTCCACCACCACCACCACCTCCCCCTCCCCCTTTCCCCCCCTCCATCTCCACCACCCCTCCCCCCTCCCCCCCTTCATCTCCACCACCCCCTCCCCCCCCTCTCCCCTCCATCTCCACCCCCCCTCCCCCCTCCCCCCCCCCCAATCCTCCCCCCCGAGGGCCCCCTTTCCCCCTCTCTCTATCTCTCTCTTTCCCTCCCCCTCTCTCTTTCTTTCTCTCTTTCTCTCTCTATCCCTCCCCCCCTCTCTCTCTTCCCCCCCTCTCTCTCTCTCTTTATCTCTCTCTCTTTCTCTCTCTCACTCACTCTCTCTCTTTTCCCCCCACTCCCCCCCCCCTCTCTCTCTCTCTCTCTTCCCCCCCGTCCTCACACACTCTCTCTCTCTTTTCCCCCCACCCCCCTCTCTCTCTCTCTACCCCCCCTTATTAGCCGCTTCCTACACTAACCTTTTTTTTAAAAAAAGTATACATGAATGAAGTTTAATGTGGAGGGTGATAGAGTGGTACTTGGAGGAGTATAGTAAATAACCATGTGCCCCCTTCCTTGTGGTGTAGGTTGTTGGTGGATTGTGACCCTTCAAATCGAGAATGCACTTTACCACCAATATAATATAGGAGTGTTTTCATTATTGAACATGGAATTATTCTATTGGAAATAAGGGAGAAACATGGACTTGACCAAGAAATACTAGGAGCTTCAATTCCTCTCTCAAGCCAGTAGAAAATAATGGATAGACCAAGCAATAAAGCATGGTCTTCTTACATGATATATAATTATGTTTTATGATAGAGACTTTTAATGGTTATGGCTCATCTGGCTAATTCCTATGTTTCTAATTTTTACTAAGATTTAAAGGCATTGGAGAGTACGCCTCCTCCTAAAGTTTTGGTGGGAAAAAGTTTGGTACTTGGGGGTGCATGGAGAAGGAAGTACAACATGCTTTTTTCACCCTTCTCTTGCCTTGGGGGAACCTTGCCCATTCTTCACACTGCACAAACTAAAGTCGACCAACTGCTGAAACCTTCAAGCAATTGGAGGTGCTGGAGTGAGCCTAGCGCAACAACACAACTTGTACTAGCTTGAGGAGGGCAACAAGATCGACGGCCAAAACTCCACTGTATGACTTTGCAATGAGTCCCTGAGTGAATGGAGAATCCACCAGGTATGGTGTCTAAGAATCATGGACTGTCTAACATATTGAGGGAGATATGGTCAGATGGAGAGCCCTCCTTTACTTTGAACTAGGATCTATATACTGGGAGAGAACACGAACAGAGGTGACCATAGTGGCTCTATAGAATGAGGTCAAATGTCCGCCTTGTCTTCCTTTTGCATCTACGTGACTTCACTAAAGTAACGACTGTGTCTGCCTTGTCTTCACCAAAGTCCATGGACTGTAGCCCTTTGACAGTCGTTGTGAAGCCATTTCTCAAGAGTCTTTCCCATCCGTCGAACAGAGAGTCGATAGAAAAAATGGTCATGACAGTTCTAAGTACTACGCAGTGGATGGAAGTCTTGAGCTCAAAGGAGTAGCTGGCTGGAACAACAAGCAAATCCAAAATGGCAATCTTCTTGCCCGAGACTGTGTTAAAGATATTCTTCCAAACACGTGCTGTACTATATGCATGTAACAAAGTTGATGGTCCACTATACAAACAATGCTTTTACAAGGCGGACCTATGGATGCCTATTGGATTTCGAAATAGGATGCTAACTCCTCTTGCTTCTTCTTCCACCATGTCGTTGTTCACAAGATGTATAGCTTCACTGGAAGAGACACTATTCTTCACCAGCTAACACTTACCGACTTGTCTGATCGCTTGGGGAGCAAGTATTACATCAGTAGGAGCTAGAGCTTAGTGCAAAAAGATTAGAACTCTTTATGCTACATAGTCTCTAATTAATATTGGCTTGCTAATAAAGCTATGTGGATCATGACCACAATGACTTTACAAGGTCTTGTAATAATAGATAAGAATGTGTGTAGTAGCAAGGATTGGAAGGATCAATAGAACTGTTCGTTTTAGCACTCCGAAGAATAGTAGTCGTGTCCTTAACAAACCAATCTTTTTCAATATTTGGATTATGCAAATGGGGATGACAGCATCTATTCACACTTACCTCCTTTAGTGGTTTGTCTTTTTTCACTATAGAACTTGGTAGCAAGAACAAAGCTTTCATGCAGATTGGCAAAACTTGGAAAAGCTTTCGTACAGATTGGACCCACTTGGCAAAACTTGCCTTCTTAGATGGGAAATGCTCACAGAACCCACAAATCCTTAGAAAAACAACAAACACTATACAAAAGTACACACAAATGTTCAAAACTCACAAACATAAGAGATAGAACAAGCATCTTGGGTGCAATCTCCCCCCACCTAATCTACTAACTAAGCAAGGGCCTTAAGGCCCTTGCTGTTGAAGGCCAGCGGCGGCGCTCGCCTGCTCGCACCACCTCCTCCAAGTGCCCCACCATCGTGCTCTCCCACCACCCCCTTCCCCTCCACCCTCCTCACTCGCCCCTGCTCCTCTCCCCCCACCCTACACCCCACTGCCGTGCACACCCCCACCCCCATCCCCTCTCCCCTCCCCTCCCCTGCACCCCCCCCGCCATCGTTGGGCGGAACCCCCCCTGCCGCGTCGTCGCCAGGGAAGCCCCCAACATACATAGTTTATTTATTAAAAAAACCCTAACCTAACACTAAACTAACGCTAGGTTATATTAACCTAGGTTAGGTTGGTCACACCTACGTTAGGTTACATTAACCTAGGTTAGTTTAGTCTAACTAGGTAGGTTAGTTTAATCTACCTAGGTTAGGTTTACCCTAGGTTAGTTACTACTAACGTTCAGTTAGTACCTAGATGTAGTTAGTGAACTTAGTTAGGTTAACCTCCCAGTTATAATAACTGGGAGGATCTAGGTTAGTTAACCTAACTAGATCAACTTGGTTCCAACCCCTCAGTTGGACTTAAAGTCCATTCACACCACCCTTAGGACCCCCCTCTATAAAAAGCAAATTTTATCCCTACTTTAACCCCTCGTATCTCATCTGTTTGGGACTCAAACTGAACCCTGTTTGAACCCATATTTCACATACAAAAACACCACGTTATGGGGTATTTTTCCAGCCCATTGCACACCATTTCAGCATCCCTCGTACTCGCTCATTTGCACCCCCATGTGGGCCTCATTTTGCACAAATTCGCTGGTATCTTCACGCCGTGACCTCCGATTAATGATCCGTCTACATCGGCACAGTTTCCTACACACATAGGACAATCTTAGGCACATTATTAACACGGCGGTCCCTACACAAACTAACACCACTCTAACCCTCCCTATAAAACTTCATCCACACCCACACTTGTGGCAGAGACACCCTTTACAAAGCTCAATCAAGAGACTTCTAAAAAAGAAAGTCAAAATGAGCCTAACAAATGGTAATTGAAACGATGCCACCCAGTACACATGGCACATGTCAGGCTAGTTTAACACCATCAGAGGCCAATCTTTGAGAAGTGTTGGAATACTTCAAGAATTATACAAGTGGCAGTGTGCCAATAGCAATGCCAAGACCACTAAGGGAATCTGAAGTCCAAGAAACTAATAGCATTGGAGAAACTCCAATCTATGAGGGACCGGCAAAAACATGCACAATAAACCTTGCCCTTGAAGGGGAGGAAGAAAAACTGGTTCTCATTGAGAAACAGCTTCGACAAGAAGATGAAACCAAACTCAAAGCACTCCTAATGGAATACCACGACTGCCTAGCATGGTCATACAAAGAGATGAAAGGAATTTCACCAGAAGTGGCAGTACACATGATACCTATAAGGGAAGGTGCTCACCCTAAGGTATGTGGACCTTATCGCACAAATCCTAAATATGGCACCATGGTTTATGATGAGCTGGAAAAACACCTAGATGCTGGTGGATTCATCTACAAGATAGAGCACATTGATTGGGTTTCACCCATTGTCATTATGCCTAAATGCAACAAGAAGCTCTGAATATGCGTAAACTTAAAAAATGTGAATGCCGCCACAATTAGGGATCACCATCCCCTACCCTTAACAGAAACAGTGTTGGAAAAGGTGGCAGGTTCAGAAATATATAGCTTCTTAGATGGCTTCAGTGGCTATAATCAAGTGCAAATCGCTCCTACAGACCAATCAAAGATAGCATTTACTACAGAATGGGGTATTTTTGCATATAGAGTCATCCCATTCGGCCTTTGTAATGCCCCTGCTACATTCCAGCGAGTCATATTCACAACTTTCAAGTCATTTCTGAATAAGTTTTTACAGGTGTTCTTGGATGATTTGTGCATCCATTCAAACAAACAAGACCACTTCAAATGTCTTAAAGCAGTACTAATCAAATGCAGGGAGTATGGCATCTCCCTAAATCCAACAAAATGCCAGTTCATGGTCACCCACGGAGTTGTTTTGGGACACATCATCTCTCAACATGGGATTGCAACTGATATGGATAAAATTCAAAATCATCATGAAATTGCCTCCATCTACAAATTCCAAAGGTGTATAGGTCTTTATGGGACATGCCAGCTATTATAGTAGATTTATATTGCGGTATGCCATGATAGCTAGTCCACTTTACAAATTATTAGTGGAATTCTTATGGACCGAAGAGTGCAACCAAGCCTTTGAGATTTTAAAGTGGCGCCTACTAATCACAGCTGCCATCCTTATATCTCCCAATTGGGATATTGATTTTCATATTCATACTGATGAATTGAAGTATGCTATTGGGAGTGTGCTTTGTCAACCTGGTGAACATAAGAAAGACTACCCATTCTACTTCGCCAGGCGACAACTCAATGATGTAGAGTTTAGTCCTGTTATACAATGCCAAAGTACACAAGGGGAAACTGAAGCATCTAGGTTAAGGACCCTACCGAGTACAAAAGATGAATCCCATTGGAGTTGTACTGCTAGAAACATTGGATAGAGTCCAATTCAACACAACAATAAACGGGAGCCAACTGAAGCGCTACTACATTAATACGCAAGCCATCCGTGACAAAAATGAAGATTTGGGAAACCAAGTTTTCCTTAGTTAGGATTAGATTGTATCATGAGCACTCACTTACATATATACATCTTCGCACATATAGGTAGCATCAATCGATTTTAACCTAGGGCTCAGAAGTGATGCCTAAGTTCTAGCTGCCCTATGAAAATCCCAGCAATAAAATAAGCATATAGTTAGTCCATACCTAGCTACTAGGTCACGTGCACTCACACACTTTTGCTTAAACACGTAGATGATTGCATGAATAATTGTACCACACACTTTCATTCCACACTTTCAAAGCATGTATAAAAATAAGATCTCTCACACACACACATAAAAGGGTCATACCGGCATGCCAACCAATCTAATCATCAATGGTACACCACATGCACATGGATGTAGGTTCAGAAAAGATGCTGCCACTAAAGAGGATGCACAGAAAGAGCCCACCACCTCAACCACGAGACTGTAAGAAAATAATACAACGTCTATGCTCAACAGATAACATGATCTCGTACGCAAGAGAGAAAACAAGATAGTATGGAGAATAAAAAATTTGATTACCATAGAACTGATACAATAGATGGCGCTGCCTCCCAGCCATGCGTTCCTGTGAAAGAAGCTTCAATGGCATGCTGGAAATAGTAGAAGACAGAGGCTGAATGTTAAGGAATCAAGGTTGCTGTAGCCAGTGATGAAATGGGCTTCACGGGCTTACTCTTATATAGCCACCAGTCATAGTCGGTTAGGCTCAATTGGGTGGCTGACCCAGTCCGCCCAAAACGATCGACTGGGGGTCGGTCTCGAAATAGGCCACCGACCATACGATAGAACTGGTGTGCAAAATAGAGCAATTTACCTACAGTCTCCATTCGGCCCACAGCCATTTGGGATCATCTGAGGCTCCAAACCGGCCCCGCAACCCGAAAGTGGGCTACCCCGAGAAATGCTCTGCCTACCCTCAGTGCGGCCAGTCAAGGGATGCCTTCCCGCACTTGCATGTAGCCTAGTTGGTGGTGTGCCAACTCTATCTGAAGCTGTCCAGCCATCAGGCCACCCATGGCCCCCATCTGGTGTCCAAACCAGGACCTACCGGATAACCGAACTACTCAAATGCCTTCTCCTCATATGGGGGCTTACAAGTAGAGTTAGCTGGTTTCTACATAGTTACACAAGAGTGGAGCATTGATATCTAACAGAGACCCCCTCTAGAGTTCATAGCCATCTACATGGACACCACAGCCATTCATGGTCCAGAGCAATAGCTCTGAAGAGGATTCAATGCATGACCAAGAAGAACAAATGCCACCCCAATCACCAACGGCCTACACAGCCATTGAAGGGGACCAGTCACTGGAACTTGTTTGGCCACCCCCATCGACTTATGCTCTTTCCCAGGAAGCAAGATCTTACTTAGAGCAAAGGGGTTTAGGCAGTTGGCATGAGAGCCTAAAATCCTTGGAGGACAGTCCTACAATGAACACATACATCAAGGACTTTCTCAATTCTTACCACTCCAGCAATGCAAAGGTTGGCAAGTACGGTACAATCATTGTACATCAGAGCCCACTAAACATTATCCTCGACAGTACAGTCATTCAAAGGGCTTTCTCATTGCCGACACAAGGTGCCAAATACCCTGAATGGCCTGTCGATGCAAAGTTTATCGAAGTACAGTCTCTCCTTCAAGGGCACACTGATCCATAGAGACGGCATATTGCTTCGCACAATTCTTGACCATAACCTCAAGGAAGTAGCACAATTCCTATCCACAATCTTGGGAGTTAAGTGCGGCAAGAATCGATCCTTTCCACTCCGCACATTTGTTTTGCTGAGTAGGAAGCTAAAACAAGACTGGGTCCAACACTTAGTCATCTTCTTTACAAAGAAACTAGATGGTTCTTTAGGCCAAAAATGTAAAATTCCACACTTATTGGCTATAATCATCAAAAAATAACTACAAGAAAAAGTAATGGCTCTACCCCAGTCACCAAAACCACTTGAGGAGTTGGACATACCCTTCTCACTAGTATGGGAGCCGTCACCAACATCTCCTACTATCACATTGATAAGTGCAGCTACCTTAGAAGAAATACCTATTATGAAGGTCGGGATTGCAGAATTGGATGCTACAACTCGCTGCACAACTGCAACCAATATATCTCCAATAACAACAGCAACCAGAGCGTGAGGCAAGATCATCACTAGAACCTGAGGAAAGATCGGCACCAGAGCCTGATGCTACATCAGTACTAGAACTGCCCATCGACGCCATGCCAATCGATGAGCCACAAGGGGAGCTAGTGCCAAATCAACTGATGGGTATGATACTTTGCAACAAACTTAAAATTACCCAATTTAAGGCCCATGCAAAGTATAATGCCCATCCATTTTCATGGTTGAGCATGCATTTTTTTGTTGTTTTTCACTAGGCATCAAACATGAGTATGAAAAAATACGCATCGGGGTGCTTCTATCTAATGTCTTTATCTTTAATGAGTATGATACTTTGAAAGGACTTAATCTTACCCACTTTAATTATTTTCCAAAGTATTATACCCATCGGATATCGTTTTCGTGGTTGGGCATGCATATTTTCTTGTTTCTCATGCATGAGTGTAAAAACATATGCACCATTGTGTTTATCTCCAATGTCTATGACATTTTTCAAGAGGCTCAATCTTATCTACTTTAAGACCCATGAAAAGTATGATACTACATTGTTGGGAATACACATTTCTTTCTTTCTCATTGTGCATCATGCATGAGTGTTAAAAAATATGCATTTGGTATCTCTATTATATGTGTGTGCCTCATATGACTGTCAAACTTTAAATAGGCCTTTACCTTACACACTTTAAGGAATGTGCAAATTATTATACCCATTGGAAATCATTTTCCTGGTTGGGCATGCATATTTCCTTATTTTTCACCATGCATCATTCATGAGTGTCAAAAATATGTATCGAGGTGCTTCAATCATATGTGCATGTATTGAATGGGTATGATACTTTGAATCGACATTAATATCATCTATTTTAAGAAAAAATAAAAGTATCATATCCATCATATATCCTTTTCATGGTTTGACATGTATATTTCTTTGTTCTCACCACCATGCATCATGCATAAGTGTCAAAACATATACATCGGGATGCTTTTATCATATGTGCATGTCTTTGATGGGTATTAAACTTTTCAAATGCCTTGAAATTACCCACTTTACAACTGATGCAAAGTATCATACCCATGAGATATCATCTTCATGGTTGGGCATACATTTTTTCTTATTTCTCGTCATGCATCATACATGAGTTTGAAAAAATACGCATCAAAGTACTTCTATCATGTGTTCATCTCCGATAAGTATGATACTTTTCAAGGAGCTTAATATTATCCACTTTAAGAGCCATGAGAATTGTCATACCATACAATATCATTTTTATGGCCGAACATGCATTTTTCCATGTCTCACCAAGTGTCATGCATGAATTTTAAAATATATCCGTCAGAGTGCTATCCTATGCGTTTATCTTTAATGAATATGATTCTTTATCAGTGGTATTAATCTTAACCATTCTAATGCCTATAAACATTGACATATCCATTAAATATTATTTTCATAGGACATGCATACGCATCATGTATGAGTATAAAAAAATATGTATTGGTATGCTTCTATTGTATGTGCACATATTTGATTAGTATGATACTTTTCATAGGCCTTAATATTAACCACTTTTAAGATGCATTAAAAGTATCATACCCATTACATATCTTTTACATGCTTACGCATGCATAATTCCTTGTTTCTCAGTGTGTGTCATGCATAAGTGTCAAAAAATATGCATCACGATGCTTCTATCCTATGTGTGTCTCCGATGGGTATGATTCTTTCAAAGGTCCTTAATGTTATCAATTTTAAGACACATTCAAAGTATAGGTCCTTTGTATATCAATTCCATGCTTGGGCATGCATTTTTCTTGATTTCTCACCAGGCATCATGCATGCATGTTAAAAAATATGCATTAGTGTGTTTCTAGGCTATGTGTTTATCTTTTATGGCTACGATACATTTAAAGGGCCTTAAACTGCATCACTTTAAGTCCCATGCACAATATCATACCCATATGGTGTGCGAACATAATGGAGACTACCAATCTCGACACAGAGGACATACAACACCCTAGTTATATATGCTACAAGCTCCCACTCTACATAATTAGAGGGATACAACTCTATTTGATTGGACCTATGTTATGTACAGACTACATCCTAATGCACATATATATCTGTGTGCATGAAAACATGTTGAATGTATAAAAGAGTCATTGTCTTGCTACTACTGGGAGAATATTGAAGTTCATGATTCTCCCCTTCCAATGTTTGGAGAGGTCCCCTGCATCCTTATGTTCAACTTTATAACATAGATGATTAGTGAGTTCCATTGTGATCAATGAATATTTCCTATAAATTAGTGAACCCATTCCTCATGCTTATTCTTGATGTTCTTCAATACCACATACTATAAATTACTTTGATATATATCACTTTCCATCTCGATAGTCCCTGCTCCCAGAGCCACATGATTAACAACAGCTATCTTCTAATCCATAAACAAACATAGTAGTGATTTTGAAATATCGCCAAGAACTCAAAAACCCCCTCCCTGCCCCTCCCCCCCCCCCCTCTCTCTCTCTTTATGTGAGTGTGTACACCTTATCTCGCATAAATAAACAAAGAAGAGGACACTTAAAAATATAATCTCTCTCTCTCTCCTCCAAGATACTCCCTTGCACAAACAAACGAAAAATACTTCAAAACACTCTCTGCCTTCCTCTCTCCTTTCCCCTACCCCATATAGGCAAACAGAAAATTATTTTGAAATAGTTATCAAGATATGATCTCTGTCCCCGACTCTCTCAAAATCCATATCTTAGTTTAGAATGCTCTCTCTCTCTCTCTCTTTCTCTCTCTCTCTCTCTCTCTCTCGCCCCCCCCCTACGCTCTTATCCCCCTCAAACAATTTGAAAACATAGTAGTTTAAAATACTCTCTCATTTAAAGAGGAAACAAACATTAAAAATAGTATTATGGCTCTGAATAATCTTATCACCCAAATCAATTTTAATACATAGTAGTTCAAAATACTCTCTCTGCCCCCCTCCCCCCCCCCCTCTATCCCTCTCTGAATATCATCTATTCTATCTCCTCCTCCCTGCCTCCTTTTGCAACAAACATATAGATAGATTGTAAGATGAACACCTATCTACTTAACAAAGAGACAATGTTCAACTATAAATCAATTCATTGCCTTAAAAGTATGTGTTCGTTATTATGTAGTATACTCCACTAATACCAAGAAAGGTGCAAAAATGATAACACACTGATTTTTTAAAACTACTTTCAAGCAGAGTTAGGGTGCTCCCCTGGATTATGAGAGAGAGGGGGGGGGGACGCAAGGGAGGCATGTAGAGACTGAATGGACATGATAGTGAAACAAGAGAGAAGAGAGACAAACAAAGCTTGGACAAAAGGTTTCTCTAAGAGATTTTTATAGGTGGAAGAAAAACAAGAATAAAGAGGAGAAAAATGACTAACAGAGTGGAATGAATATAGTTTGAAACAAGCTACGGGATAGCTGCAAGAATGCGTGCATCGAAGAGGTGAAATGTTTTGGAAGAGAGAGAATAGAGAGGAATGATGGGACAGAGAGAGATCAAAGGAAGAAGGGGAGCGAGAATGGTGACAGGAGAGATCACTATATAAAATAAAGGGAGATGGATGGAAAGCAAAAGGCAATCAAGGGCCTAAATGGATAGATAACAAGCAAGACCAAAAGCAATGTAAATGGTGGGATCATAGTAAAGTAGGTGGAGAAGAAGAAGTGGAGGTAAACATCTGCATAGGTGGGTAGTCAAGATGGAGGAGGAGCACACACATGAAGTTGGGAGAATGAATGTGAGAGAGAGAGAGAGAGAGAGAGAGAGAGAGAGAGAGAGAGAGAGAGAGAGACTTTCAGTAATACTTGGGGTATCACCTTATGCTAATCAAGTTCTCATCCTTGTTTAGTTGCTTTTGACCATTATTACATAGATTAGCCTATTTCATGAATCCGTTCATCCTAAGAATTTTCAACGTTGCAAAATGCAATGAAAGTGATGCATAAGCCTAGCAAATGGCTTATGGTATGATTTAAGAAACTTAGTTCAAGGAGTTTACACAAGCATGCTCATGTTCACATGCACATGCAGATATGTGCACATGTGCAGTATAAAGAAATCCTTCTTTCTATTGTTTCTTACATTCACAATATTAGAATCTAAGGAACAATAGAAAGCAGTTACTAACTTTGTTTCATAGGGTATGAAGTATAAGACTCCACTCAATGAAGATATTTTCTAATATATTATTAGAAAAGTAAATCATAGCATCCTTTTGAAATCAAGTTTTGTACGCAATATCCAATTGTGTCCTTTAATATTATCAACATGAATTTTAAATGCAACAATACACTAAATAAATGACATGACGTTTTTTATAGCTATTCAACCACATCATACATTTAGAATTCATGCATTATGATTCAATGAATCAAAAGTTTGGCATGGACACATGATGATTCAAGAGAAGGCACACCAAGGCCTAAAAGAGAAATAATATTTTGCACGAACCAACTTTGAGGGAGGTTTAATGAGAAGGTAATGACAGTCTATGATCATCAAGTACGTTCTTTTAAATTCGATTAAACCCCTAATACAAAGACAAATCCTTGCAGCCGAACTAGTTCAAAGCTAAGGAAAATACTACCAGCAGCCAGCCATAACAGCCATATGGCTTGATCAGTGCCGTCGGGTAGATCATTACAGGAGGGAATGCATTTGCTGTGGAGGAGACAGAGATTCAACCTGCTAGCCAAGCATTTGAAGTTCCAGCATTATCTATACTGGAAAGTGGGTGTTGGGATAGAGAGGTCAATGTGACACACACACACACACACACACACACACACACACACACAAAAGAGAGAGAACAAAACCTGAGAAGTTGGACCCAAGTTGTAAGGCTGTTTCCGTGGCAGTTATGCTTGAAACAGGAGGTTGCTCCATCAAGACCCATGCCCTCGAGGATGCATTTCTACTTGAGGATTTCTGAGAATCTGGAAAGTTTGCTGCCCACGTAGTATTGCCCTGCATCCTGTCCACCTGGATAAGCTTCAAGATAAGGAAACTGATGTTCAGAACGCACACGAATCTAATTATTTTGCAAGCCCAAAATCCCATGCAACGACATTGGCCTACCTTCGTTCTAAGCGTCTCATTTTGTTGACGAAGCAGATGTTCCTGAGGAGACCAGTCAAACTTTGTGAAAACAATGAACGATATCAAACAATCTCTGCCTTTCAAAACACTCTAGTAAGGAAGTAAGTGTCGGATGTAATCAGCCAGAACAAAAATGCTTACGGACCTGTTTACTTAACTCTTGTACGTCTTCCATCAGCAATTGAGTCTGCCCAACCGAAATTCAACATGATGATGACACAAGGCTAGCTACTTTCTATACAAAGTAAGGATGGAGAAAGACTAATTTGCGCATGGCCTTTTGGATTTAGTGCAAGCAGACACGAAATCTTTTCAGAATAGACTGCCAACCTTTCTTGCCCTCACTCGATCTGTCCCAATTTCTAATTGGCTTTCTAGCTTTTGCAAATCCTTCAGTGACAATCCTGCGAGATTTTCGCCCATCATGTACCTGCAGCATTACCAAAAAGTCAAAACGTGTCTTAGTTGCAATTCCGTTGCAATATTTGTATAAACTACATCAATCGACTGGATCAACGAGAGTATATTCAAGCCACAACGAAATCTTCAATGGCATAGAAGCGTCACAGCAATCATTTGCAAAACATAGGTCGCACCTTAGTTCATTTTGCGTGAAAGCCAAATGCTCCCTCAATTTGAAAGCCTCTTGCTGCAATATCATCTGAGGTAAGGAACCTCAACATTAAAATCCACACAATTTCTGCATAAGTTTTTTTGGCATCAAAGCACTTTGCTGAGAGAGAACTCATGAGTAGTTTTTTTTTCGAAAGACATACAAGGCAGTTACACCTTCTTGAAGAAATATAACATGCTGGTTCGACATTAAGATGAGCCACGTCAAAAAAACAAAAGATGAGCCACGCCATGGTTGAAATGATGGTAGAAGAAGACCAAAGTGATAGGATCGTTTCTCTTTGAAACAATGGAAACTTAAGTAACATATTTTAAATTCTTTGAAAAAAAAAGGTAACATATTTTAACAAGAGAATAGCACTGCCCCTTTGTCTACCCACGTACTCCAAAGCCTCACCAATGAAAAAACAAGCTACTACCAGTGCATAGCTCCGTTAGCACTTTATTCATGGATAGAATCACCATGTTAAAAAATGATTTTGGGCAAGTAGTACAAGGGAGGTAGAATGGTCGAGAGAGGAGTGGGGAGAGCTTGAGAAGGGGGTAGAGTAGCATGAAGAGAAAGGGAGATCGCTTTGAGAGTGTTTGTAGGGCTATGCCCAATAGAGCCACAAAGAATAACGAGAAGAAGTATTTCAATGAGAAAGTTTTCACAAGCAGAAGCTACTAGCACGACAAATAAAAATGGACGCAATTTTTTTTGGAAAGACTCTTGTCATCATTTTCAAACCATACAAAAAGAAATTCAGTTAGTAAAAACTCTTTCTTGGCCGGAGCTTCACTTGATAATGCAAATGTGACCTGAGGGCTTCGGAATACAAGAGCTACTGCCTAAACCGCATGCCAAAGTGCTACCTATAAAGCCAAGGGCAGCTTGCAAGTAGCAAAGATGAATTTAAGAAGGAGAGGATGGATGGAGAGGATCTTGGGCCAAGTGGCTGAGTATAACTGCTTGTATACTGCCTCTTCTTCCGATTTCAAAGGGCAACAAAAGTAGGACGTTTATCCCTAAAGGGCGACCCCAACATAGGAATAAGCTTTTGGAACAATAGGGGAGCCTCTCCCAAGTCTAAAAAATGATAAGATCCCATCCAATGTTATGCATTGTCACATAAACATTTGTTGTTTCTTACAACCGCTTTAACAATTCATGCCAACTGTTCAGTATAAAAAGGAAGCTACGAAAATGTGAACAAATTTTTCATGTGCAGTCAGATTTCATCCATTGGTGTTTTAATTCAATCTAAAATCTTCAAATTTTAGGAAATCAAGACTCTGCAAATCTCATAAACAAGCATCTTTCTCCAATTTCCTTAGAAGTTTACCCCCATATTCAAGAAAGATTTTGACAAAAGTAATGAGCAAAGAATTCAAATTGTTTATTCAAAATACTAGGCTTTTCATGAATGAGGAGATGCAATCCACTTCTAGGCCTTAGCATAGGTGATTTGCCATATGCAAGGAGTATGTAGATACAAGCTTGCACATCCTCCGCAAGGACATAATTCATAAGATTGTGATTAGATCAAAATTGTCACTTATCTAGTCCAGACATAATTGTGATAAGATTGAGATTAGACTAAAATTGTCACTTCCATGCATAATTTCTATACTAGTTCCATGCAAAATTGTGATAAGATGTGTAGAGGACATTTGGGGAAACAAGTACTTGAAAATGCCATGACAAGTTACTCAGCACGGACAAGTCAAAATGCTGCATCTAATGTCCTCACTAGCCTTCAAAAGGTATGCTTAGCAATGATTGAGAAAATCGACAATCTGGAAGCTACAAATGTAACCCTCCTAGCAAAGAAGGCACATGTAGATAGAACACTAGCTGAGATGAAGAAACAGGGAGGAAAGATGCAAGAGGAGTGGAGAAAGGAAAAGGCCAAAGGAGATGAATGGGAGAAAGAAAAGGCTGAATGGATATAAAAAAGAACCAAGCTCCAAGACAGGATAAATGCATTAGTGATTGAAGTGCAACAACTGAAGGACATGAAGGAGAATCTAGAGGGGAATAGAAAGGCCATGGGAAGAGCTTAAAATAGAGAATACCATTCTCAAGAATTATATTTCATCCATGCAAACAACGATGCAAGGAATGCATGCTGAACTCAAACAACAAATCAGTAAAGGGGAGGCAAAGATGATGGAGTGCAAGGATGTGGTTACAAAAGACAACAACAATCCCAAAGAAAGAGATTATCTCTGAATCTCTATAAGAGGAAAAGAGAAGGGCTAGCAAGGCACTAAATGCCTTGGTAGGGAGCCTACCAATGGAAGACACTACAATGGTGGATGCCAAGATCTTGTTCATTAAAATGCGACCAATCTCATTTGTGAGACCGCTTGGATGGTGGGCAAGGCGGACGCACTAGTAAGGCCACTAGTTATGAAGCTTAGGTATGCATTGGATAGGTCTACACCATCATGAGCTATGATTTACTTGGATGATGACCTCACTCTCCTACAACAAGAGAAGTAGAGGGAGTGTATGGTGCAAGTGATGGCAGCAAGAGAAGCAGGGAAATGGGCTACACACAAAGACAGTAAGGTGATCATCTGAGAGAGGAGACAAGGAGGAGAGAGGGAGGAGAAGTAAGAAAAGGAAGAGGGGAAATTATGATGGTGTCGGGCCCATGGGATGAATGCACATAGTGGAATGAAAATCGCAGTGTGGAATGGCACCCTCTAGTTCAGGAGGGACCTTGGAGACATAATTTGATGATAGGGATATGGTCTTCTATACTGAGACACTTGAGAACCCAAAGAGAGAGCTGCCCATAGTCACAAGATACACATGGGAGTCCACTCATAGGAGGGAATTGAGGAGAGATAGTGGGATACAAGGATCTAGGGGCATGGCTGTCCTTTTCAAATCACACTTGAGACCACTCATATCTATGGTACGGAGAGAGGAGCATGCACGGCACATGTGGATACAAGTCTAGGTACCAAATGCTCAACCAATCTTCATTGCATGACTTACTCCCCCCCATACACGTCACCTTATGCTCGTGAGCTCTCCACAGAGGGACATAAGCCATATAAGATGATACATGATGATATCACAGAGTTCTCCATGCAAGGAGACACATTCCTTCTAGGGAACTTCAATGCACAGATGGAGGATAGACAAGTGGGCTTGCTAGACTTTGCATATGAGAGAGATCCCCACATAGTTTTGGAACTAGATGCACCAGAGATCTGGATACTTAGACACTTCGCAAATATAGACCCAATCCACAAATGCCTGAGATGGGAAGATTCCTCAAAACCCTTGGTCCAACAAGGAGTGTAGAGAGGCGAGAGCCCACCTCACACGAGCAATCCCTGGTCCATTTTTACATCATCTGAGGGAGGATTACCAAAAAGCGAGCAGCCCCAAATAAGCAAGCAAGATTAAATAGATTTCAAGCGAGTGAGAACCTCATCCAGCATCTTATTCCTCTCAATATCATTGGAACAATTGATGTGATCATAAGCAAATTAAACATATTCCAACAATGAAGGCATGCATGAAACTCACAATTAACTTCTCTTTCATCCCCATACTATCACATTTGAGTCGTTGTGGAGAGGTAGAGACACAACAATACATAAAATTTGCGATAAAAAAAGCAAACACTACTCAGATTGAACATCCACACAGCAAGATAATGATAGATCACAAGGTAGAATATATGACTGAAAATATGTAAACATGATCATGAGCTACCTATACATATCATGTCTTTTATGCTTGTAGAAGATCATCCATACATTCGATCCAAAAACATGGAACAAAACTAACTATATCAAAAGAAAAAAAACACATTTTCATCATAAGGATTAATTTTGCTTAGTGAAAATACCTATGTAATCTGGACAATACCATGCTTTAAAAAACTTAGGGAGCCAAAAAAGAATTTAAGCCCTCCATACTTCTATTATGACCAATGTCTAAATGATAGTTCTATCGGAACTAGAAACGAATGCATCTAAACCACTATGTTGATTGCTCATCCAGTATCCTGTAGACTATTATGTTAAACTCAATACGTGACCACAAACTCAAGCATAAGAGGAGCATGATTCAAGTGAAATAATTGGCAAAGACACTCTGTAACTAGTATCCTGCTGCATCTAACGAAAAGTATGCAATAGGGATTAATAAGCTTCTATTTCCACCCCTATAAGCAAACTCGTATCCTGTAGTATGAAAAACTTTAAGGAAAGCATTGCACTTAATGCATCAATTAAGCCAGTGACCACTCATCAGGCACAATCGAACAATCATCAAGGAAAGTCTAGTCAAGCAAGTTGAAGCAAAAAACCAAATATCTATTCGGATCTATGCCGTGGTGTATCCGCCAACCATGAGTAGCAAAAGAACCAATGAAAAAGCAAAATAGGGATTATACCACTCTACCATGAACACTTCCATGCTACAAATAAGGGAATACATAGTCATTTTAGGGTACTTTTAGGGTTCATTCCCAACCACTAAAAAGAGAGCCAATGCTATCTATTTGTATTTATAAAATCTTTATGAACATTATCATGTTCAATACAAGGATAGGAGCCAGCTCAATGGTTAGTCTTAAACAAATATAAATACTATTCAAATTTTAACCTTATGCAAAAGCTTTTTTTTTAACACAAAGTAAAACTTGATTATACAAATAGATGGGAATCAGGTCACCATTTAAGTCTCATTTAAGTATGTATTTAGTATTAAGTTGAAAATATTTCCTTAGAAAAGGGTCATAGCTCAATCAACATAGTACCCATATTATATATCCAAAATTTACAAGATCTCATTCATACCATTAGAATGTTTTCATCACTTGTCATAAGTACTAACCTCAATTGGCATTATGTATTTGGGTTAGAATAGTTTTTAGTATAGGATATAATAGAGCAATACATTTATGTAATATCTAGTGATCATAGTTTCTAATATAGGATAAAATGGAGCATAAAGTAATGTTGTCATTCAAAAATGATAATATACCTTCTTTGACCATATACAAGTATCATGCATTCATAAAAAAAGTTAGTCATAAACTGCAATATAATGTGCCCATAATACATGTACATTAAATCTTCACATGTTAGAATGTGAGAAAAGAAATAATTTAACTATGAAATCAGGGATCAATGTAGAAAATGGTCTTCTATTAACACATGTATGCTAAGGGTCCATCTAATAAAATATTGAAAATTGATGTGAGTATAAGTGTATGCAATCATAGGTGATGTATATGAGTGTATGCATCCATTTGTGATGTATATTATTGTACTAATCCATGGTGCTTTACGGCTTGAGTTGTTTGTAGTGCAATTAATCACAACAATGTTGTATTTTTTAAAAGAAAAATACCATAAAAATTTCATGCTGCAAAACACACAAAAAAAAAATGGCATTTGTAGCATTAATCCAAGCATTTCCTACAAGCAATCTCCATCCCTCCCTTTCCTACTTACTGTTTCGGCCACCTCCACCTTGTTGTTGCCCTTCAAGACTGCCTCTTGCCTCCTCACCTCCTTGCTTCCTCACCTCCTCACCTCCTTGCTTCTTTGCCTTCTCACCTCCTTGCATCATGCTTGTTGCTGGCAATTCCAAGGTTGTCCCTCCCCTCATTGGCCAGCTCCTCTACTCCTCACGTCATCCTTCCCCTCATTTTGGTGTCTCTAATGAATAGCTTGGGGGTCTTGTTTTTGGAGGATGGAAGCATAAGAATGGTAACATGTTAATGCGCTGTCATTTTCGTGCTTTTGCCACCCAAAAACAAGACCTGCAAAGCCCTTGCTTAAGCTTGAATGAGCCTTAAGCCATTTTTGACCATTATATACCTAGATGAATCCAGGAACATTCCCAAACTCATCCTCTAAAAACACAACATAGTGCAGTTTCAATCTCATGATAGTCACTCATAAGGTTGAAAACCATAAACTCCATTATGCATAACAGGGACTAGCTACTATGACATCCCCACTGACGTCATCAGCGCCCAACAGTGGGTGTAGACCA